>NC_056732.1:643905912-644093412 GCF_019279795.1 Protopterus annectens
ATATTTTTTTTTATTTATTTATTTTACATTTGTTGACTGGGCTAGTCCAGCTGGATATATGCCCATTTTCAGTGGGGGCCCGGGGAGAAAAGCTCCACAAATTACAACAACATAAAAGGTCAAGACCATGGGCAGGATTCACGAAGCCTCCGTGTAAGAGTTATAACTCATACACGGAGGCTGTAGTTAAACGGAGTGATGTCAGCATGCTCTGCATATTCATGAGAGCATGCTGAATCACACTAAAGCTAACGGTCCGTGTAAGACAGTAGGCGTGTCCGTAGGCCGAGCCCTGTAAGCGGACACGCCCCCAGAAGAGTAAAAGTGCCCAAAGTAAACACCCACGACAGAGTCCATGGAAATGTGAATAAACACAACACAACACTTGTCCCCACAGACTACGAACATAAAATGTACAAATGAACATCACATAATTTTTTTTTAAATTGTAAAGATGTTTAACCGTGAGTGCGCTCATTTACGCGGGCGTGCCCGTAGTGCAGCTACAGTTAGCAGTCAGTGGGAAAGCATATAAGAACTAAATATGCAAAGTAAGCCAAGAAGCAATAGCGTAGCGCAAGAGATGTTGGCTGAAGAGCAGGCATTCATGGTTCGAGCCCCAACAACACCAATTTTTATTTTTAGCAAAATAAGCACGAAACAAGTCCCTGACAAATATGTACACATAAAATCACATTTTATGTAAAATGTAATGAAATAGCCCATTTATATTGAAGAAATGTGAGGTAACAAAACAATAAAAAATGCCAGATGTGCCCATAGCTGAGCTACAGTTTAACCGGGTGAGTGCATCTGCCCGTAGGTCAGCAGTGGTTTAACTGGTGCAAAATGAGTGCCCATAGCTGAGCAGTGGTTTAACATGCTAAATCTATGTGCCCCTAACTGAGCTGAGCGTAATATGCACGCTGATAGCCAAATGAGGCTTAAACCAGTGTACCCCGTTTGCGCGGAGCTGCACACCGCGCAAACAAGCTAACCGACGGGCAACGTTGAGCAAGCCGTATCAAAACTGCCTTTACACAGACACACCCCTCAGCTTGTCTAGACAGTCATAAAAAATAAAAAGTAGTGGCCAGGTTCGAACCCAGGATACTATACACCATAGTCAAGGTACTGAACCACTAAGCCATGACAGCAGTACCTATAAATGCAATAATAGCTAATATATAGGAATGAATACAAACTGGAGCATGACAATGCATGTTTACTGAAGTTGATACAATTCCAAAATGGCCAATAACAAATATGTGTGGGAAAACGGACTATATAAGCCCCATAGGCGGGAATACACAGCATAAACAATTGTAGAACTGACTTGCAGCCAGAATGACAGGAGTAGGAGAGGGTAGTTGCTTTCGAGCACAGAGGTGGGGCATTGAGGAGTACAGGTACATGGTCTGGCTCCTAGTCCACAATCATGAGGTCCAACTCATCCAGGGCCAGGTCCTGTGGGGAGCATATAGGGCTGAGGCGTGGGACCAGTTGGCTCATGATCTCACCAGTGCCACAGGGATTCCAAGGACTGGGGAGCAGGTCCGTCACCACCATGCGGACCTGAAGAGACGCAAGCAGGACCAATTGAACCTTTGAATTGTCCAGCGGACCCACCTCTCCCACCTCAGCTGGTGAGTGCACCTGGCACTAGTGCCCAGTCTGGACCCTCCTCCAGTGGCCCTGTGCCACCTGCGGGTGGAAGTACTGCAGGGGATGGGGCTCGCCCCCCTCTACAAGTGTGGCCAGAGGAGAACCACCACTCACCCTCCGTAGCATCTGGATTGTGGTGCGTAGGGAGATTCGGGACTCTGTTCTCGAGCCCCTATGCCAGCTTGAGGCACGGGTGGCACAACTTACGGGCATGTTTATTTTGTTCTTTATTTCTTTGTTGTTTATAGCACTTTGTGTACTGTGTATTTTTTCTAGCTAGTTTCACTGTGTGTGAGGTATTAACTGAAATTGTCCACTCTTATTAAGCATCTGTTGGGTTGTTTGTTTATGATAACTTGTTGCAGTTAAACTCTTTTTTCTAGTGGCTCCTTTAGCTGTTTAAAACTTTCATTTAAAGGCTCACTGCTGCTTTTCAGCTGTGAGTAACATTTCTGCAGTTTGTTCTAAGTAGTGGGGATATTTGTAGCATTTCCATATTCAGGCTTGTATTTGGGCCTAGTGTTTGTGGAGGCTGTGTGTCTGAGCACATAATTCAGGGACATCTTGTTTTAGCCAAAGCCATCAGGCATTTCAGTGAGAGAGAATTGTTTGAGGCCATTGGCTGACTGAGGTCTCCTGGACTACAGCTTAGACTAAGCACCTCAATGGTTCTTTTGAGATTTCTTTCTTAAAAGCTGTCTCAGGTTTCAACTTTCTGTTACCTAAGAAGCTCAGTTGTAAGTGTTCAGCCATTTTACAGTGAGCTAATCGAAGAAGGACACTCAGCAAACTCGGAGCTCAGACTACAATATATAACATTAAGTATCGTATTTTTTGTTTATTTTGTTCTTTATTTCTTTGTTGTTTATAGCACTTTGTGTACTGTGTATTTTTTCTAGCTAGTTTCACTGTGTGTGAGGTATTAACTGGAAATTGTCCACTCTTATTAAGCATCTGTTGGGTTGTTTGTTTATGATAACTTGTTGCAGTTAAACTCTTTTTCTAGTGGCTCCTTTAGCTGTTTAAAACTTTCATTTAAAGGCTCACTGCTGCTTTTCAGCTGTGAGTAACATTTCTGCAGTTTGTTCTAAGTAGTGGGGATATTTGTAGCATTTCCATATTCAGACTTGTATTTGGGCCTAGTGTTTGTGGAGGCTGTGTGTCTGAGCACATAATTCAGAGACATCTTGTTTTAGCCAAAGCCATCAGGCATTTCAGTGAGAGAGAATTGTTTGAGGTCATTGGCTGACTGAGGTCTCCTGGACTACAGCTTAGACTAAGCACCTCATTGGTTCTTTTGAGATTTCTTTCTTAAAAGCTGTCTCAGGTTTCAACTTTCTGTTACCTAAGAAGCTCAGTTGTAAGTGTTCAGCCATTTTACAGTGAGCTAACGAAGGAAGGACACTCAGCAAACTCGAAGCTACAATATATAACATTAAGTATCCTGTTTTTTGTTTATTTTGTTCTTTATTTCTTTGTTGTTTATAGCACTTTGTGTACTGTGTATTTTTTCTAGCTAGTTTCACTGTGTGTGAGGTATTAACTGGAAATTGTCCACTCTTATTAAGCATCTGTTGGGTTGTTTAACTGCAACAAGTTATCATAAACAAACTCTTTTTTTCTAGTGGCTCCTTTAGCTGTTTAAAACTTTCATTTAAAGGCTCACTGCTGCTTTTCAGCTGTGAGTAACATTTCTGCAGTTTGTTCTAAGTAGTGGGGATATTAGTAGCATTTCCATATTCAGGCTTGTATTTGGGCCTAGTGTTTGTGGAGGCTGTGTGTCTGAGCACATAATTCAGGGACATCTTGTTTTAGCCAAAGCCATCAGGCATTTCAGTGAGAGAGAATTGTTTGAGGTCATTGGCTGACTGAGGTCTCCTGGACTACAGCTTAGACTAAGCACCTCATTGGTTCTTTTGAGATTTCTTTCTTAAAAGCTGTCTCAGGTTTCAACTTTCTGTTACCTAAGAAGCTCAGTTGTAAGTGTTCAGCCATTTTACAGTGAGTTAATCGAAGGAAGGACACTCAGCAAACTCGGAGCTACAATATATAACATTAAGTATCCTGTTTTTTGTTTATTTTGTTCTTTATTTCTTTGTTGTTTATAGCACTTTGTGTACTGTGTATTTTTTCTAGCTAGTTTCACTGTGTGTGAGGTATTAACTGGAAATTGTCCACTCTTATTAAGCATCTGTTGGGTTGTTTGTTTATGATAACTTTTGACAATTTCCAGTTAATACCTCACACACAGTGAAACTAGCTAGAAAAAATACACAGTACACAAAGTGCTATAAACAACAAAGAAATAAAGAACAAAATAAACAAAAAACAGGATACTTAATGTTATATATTGTAGGTCCGAGTTTGCTGAGTGTCCTTCCTTCGATTAGCTCACTGTAAAATGGCTGAAGCATGAGAATGCAGGTTTACTGAAGTTGATACAATTCCAAAATGGCCAATCACCAATATGTGTGGGAAAAACAGACTATATAAGCCCCATAGGTGGGAATACACAGCATAAACGATTGTAGAACTGACTTGCAGCCAGAATGACAGGAGTAGGAGAGGGTAGTTGCTTTCGAGCACAGAGGTGGGGCATTGAGGAGTCCAGGTACATGGTCTGGCTCCTAGTCCACAATCATGAGGCCCAACTCATGCAGGGCCAGGTCCTGTGGGGAGCATATAGGGCTGAGGCGTGGGACCAGTTGGCTCATGATCTCACCAGTGCCACAGGGATTCCAAGGACTGGTGAGCAGGTCCGTCACCACCATGCGGACCTGAAGAGACGCAAGCAGGACCAATTGAACCTTTGGATCCAGGAGGCCCGGCAAATACCCAACGCCCCACTACTGAGTAAGTTACATTTAATTATGTATGTAAGAAATTAGACTAGCTGATATTATGGAGATGTGTATTCCAATATTACTTCATTTATATTACAGCTGCAGGTGTCCGTTCTGCGAACCGCAGAGCCTATGGTGATAGGCTGGTGCGGTTGCGCCACCAGGCAGGTCAGTAATCCACTACCAGTAACTGTAAAGAAATATAAAAGTATGACAGTCAGCAAAAGAGTGCAGTGTAGTCACTAAGGAATAAAATGAAGTCACAGTGTGATAGTGTTTTCAAGTATTGCTTGATTACAAAAGTGTGTTGCAGCCTGTAAGCCAAACAGAAAAATGAAAATGTCTGACATAAATTCTGAAATAAAAATGCCCCACCTGTAAGAAAATAGTACACAACCTGCAGCAGGCTGAAAAGTATAGCTGCAGAAGATGATGAAATCACATGTGTGAAATATATCCCTGTTGAAATATTGAAACATGACAGAAGTGAAACTGCTGGAAAGGATTGCAATAGCTACAGGTAAAACATGTCAATAAAGCTTAGAGGTAAGTACCATCCTGAATAGTAAAATGAAAACAAGTGAGAGAGTGTGAGAAAGTGTCATGAATCCAGCAATAACCCCTGAATAAAGTATACTGCAGTCAGTACAGAATGAAATGCATGTGAGAATCCAAACCAAACAGCAAAATCTGTTCAAAGTGTTGCTGCATCTGGAATGTGTATCCCAAAATCTGGATATGTTGCTCTCAGTCTGCAATATGCAGATAGTATGATTGTCTGATATACCAAACATCCACACTTGTCTACAGCTATATAAAGCAAATGTAGCAGGATGATGTAGCTGAACAAAGCTAGATATGAATGTGTATGAAGAACAATAAAATGTATATTGATGTTGCAGTAACAGTCCTATCACCAAGTTGAAATAGATATCATACAGGAAACTGTAGTTAGAACAGTAGTGTGTATATATGTGCAGCTATTAGAAATGTACAGCATATGTATTGGTATTCGAAGGTGTTAATATTATTTTCTTCACCCCACCCTATAACCACATATAACCCATTCCACGTGAAAATGGTATGTGCAATCACAATTAACACCCCTGGACATTTGTCCTGTTGGGTCATATATATTTGCATGTCCGTTGATGCATCTGCCCTGTTCATACATCCAAACCTGATGGCCTGTTGCCATCAATCAACCCTGCATGTTGTTGGACTGTGTATTGCTGTTCAAATTATGCATGTGTTAAGCTCGGTGTTCAATGGTGTGAAAATCTGGGTGTTTGGTTAATGGGAATACTAATGCATGCTGTTACAACTAGTTGTGAATGGTATTATATGTCACTAACCCAAACTGTCATGACATAATGCAAAACATAGGACAACAGGGAAGGCGAGTTCCAGCGGACCCACCTCTCCCACCTCAGCTGGCGAGTGCACCTGGCACTAGTGCCCAGTCTGGACCCTCCTCCAGTGGCCCTGTGCCACCTGCGGGTGGAAGCGCTGCAGGGGATGGGGCTCGCCCCCCCTCTGCAAGTGTGGCCAGAGGAGAACCATCACTCACCCTCCATAGCATCCGGACTGTGGTGCGTAGGGAGATTCGGGACTCTGTTCTCGAGCCCCTATGCCAGCTTGAGGCATGGGTGGCACAACTTACAGGCATGCCTGTTGCCCGGCCTACACAGCCCCCAGCACAGCCCCGTCCTGGGCAGTGAAGGAACAGTGGCAACTGCCTATGGGTGGGGATATCAGTTCCACTGTTGCCATCTGTGGGCTCATGGGCTCTGGATATCCAAACCTCCATCCCCGTCAAATGTGTAACCCCCCACACATGTCATACACTGCCCCTGTATGCATCTTGTTTGTCTTGTCTGTTTACCTACCCAACCTACCTCCCCAGCTGTACCGACTTCCTTCACCTGACATACCACTCTCACCTGAAAAAAAAAAGGGCACTCTGTACCCACAAAAAAATTACGCCCCATACATAGCTGCCCATTCCGCACACATGTCTGCTGGACATGGAAAGTATCAATTACAATTGGCTGTACAACAAATATTATTGTTGTCCTGACACCTCTCTCAGGGGTGGAAGGTTTCAAATGTCACACCAAATTACATACATATGCACAGCTGTTGCTGATGAAGAAATGGGCAGCTATGGGCCTTACCTACATCCCTCCTGCAAATCCCAAGCTTGTTTCCCTACTGTCTTACCCTCTTTGTGACCCCTTTTTCACCACTTTCCTGTCTCCCCATTTTCATTTCTTTCAAAGAAAATAGCACCGGTGTGCGCTAGAGTAAGCACTGTTAAGCGGTTGTAAGCATGTGTGCGCGTGTGTGCACGGAGCTAATCACCAGTGCGCATGCGTGATCTCTGCACAAACCAGTGCTAACCCGGTTACAACTGCTTAAAAGTGCCTTAGTCACTTTGATTGACAGGTCCTGTACTCAGTTCAAAAGCAAAATAAAATCCCACTGTCAGTCCCAAACCCAGGACCTTGGAAACAGTAGTCTGTATGACCTACCACTAAGCCATAACTCTTATACAAGAACATTGTGCTAAAATAAATATAACATGTAATAGTAGGGATGAATGTAAAGGGAATATAGGATGTGTAGTACCCAAAGCATGTCATGTAGAATTACTGTCAAAACTACTGGATTCCCATAATAGTAGTGTGTGAACAGAAACAGCCATGCTAGTTGGTAGCTTGTAGGTAATAATGTCAGTTAATGTACATATATAAATGTATGTATATGTACATATATATATATATATATAAATATATATCTATATATAGTTGTAGGTGTCATTGTGCATACACACTTACTACAGGGAACAGGAGAGAGGAATGGAGAAATGTGAATCTACAACACAGCCTGAATCATGAGAGAGATACTAACCTTTACACTCACAGAACAGTGTCCACAGCATACCAGCATGGTCCCCGCCCTTACAATCTGAAAGGGCAACGCCTATCTCACATACCCTTTTATAGCACTGTCCTGAAATCACAGTGAGAACTGCAATCAGTACACAACTGGCTGTATGCAATTAGCAAATGCTGGCTTACAATTGGTGCAGAGGCCATCACATGGACCTATGCAGATACCTACAAAAGCATCCTGTACTAACACTCCACACATGCAATACATTCATTGCACTGTCTGGAAGCAGACAGAGGGAGAGAGACAAACCGAGACAGAGAGAAAAAAAAAAAAAAAACACGCTACACACTGTGACTCTAAGCTGTCAGCAGTGACAGTAGCAGCAGGAATCAGAAGCAGTGGTAACGCAACCAGCTGCGACAAACACAGGTAATGCAAAGTAGCAGGTTAATAGTGTGCATACTGTGAACCCTCCAAATGTGTCATAGGTCTGTATCTATAGGTATGTCCATGTGATATGTTGTGTGTACGTAGTTCCACCAAAAGGGGATGACTATACATTACATGTCAATCAGTGTTAGGCCATGATCCTGGCAGCAGTTGTCTGTGCGTTGCCCTCAGCAATGGCTGTAGTGACTGCTTTGAAAGGTCAGCCAGGTTCAAAAGGCAGGATCAGCCCATCACAAAGGCACACTGGCTGGGAACAAGTGTCTGCAGGTACCCGATATCACTGCATATGCATCCCATACTGCATAATTCCATAGCTTAGCAGACCAGGCCGGTTATGCATATGATGTGGTAGTTCCCAGGGTCAGTCGAGGTGCCTCCTTAGTGGTGTGGGACCACTGTTGCTGTATGCCACTGTCCAGGTACATATCCTGTAGTGCGCCAAGATAAATTATCAGTCTTATATGCGGTTGTATGTCCTCTTGGAGTGCAGGTAGCACACATCCAGGGATACCATGAGGTCACAGTGATGCTGTGTGTTCTGCTTTGCTGAGGGCCCTCATCTGGACATGTGAGATGATAGGGAGGTTTCATACAGCTGTGATAACTATTTCAACTGGTGGGGGAGAAGGAGGGGGGATATGTGCACCGAACCTGTCTGCAAGAATGTTGCCAATATCTGTGTGTTTGGTGAATGTTAAGTAGGTGTGTATTAACACAGAGCATATCTGAGGCATTTGGTCCATATGTGTAACATAACTGAAGAAGGCCTTGTGGTTATCCATAGTGTTTGTGGCCATTTCCCTCCCAGAGTAGGCCGTGGCCATTGTTATGAGGGACCGTAGCGTAGTACCAGTGCTGACCACAGATGCCTTCCCTTAATGTGAATCTGCTCTGTCCTGCAGTAGCCTCCTGCTATTGTTATACAATCTGCCTCTGTCTGGGGTCCACCGGACAGGATGCCTAACCTTTGTGCATAGGGTCTGGGTTAGAAATGTGTGTGCAAGTTCCATGCAATCTGTGGCATGTCCATGGTAAGCATTTGCAAAGGGGTCAGCAGTGTGGGTTGTGGCTTCCACTGGCCCAGTGTGCTGCATGGATACCATCTCAGTCCTAACAAGTGAATAACTGTCTAATCACATACATATCAAAGTAGTCTACTGTGCTGGTGGTGGTGGTGGGATATGTATATCCAGGCCGAGTAACTTGTGTCCACATCACACTAGTGGATGGTATCCCACATACAGTACCTTGGGATGAACCCCCAGAGTGAGGTTGTGCATTGGACCTGTCAGTGTGTGCTGACCGATGGGGCATGCTACTATGTTGTGTGGAATGTGGCAGGTATTGTTGCACAGGTGTTGGCTGAGCACTGATATCTGGCCATGTACTTGTGTATCCACCACGACACACACACATGCAACATATGGGAGTAGTAGTATATCACTACACATGAGTATCATGTATAGTATGTGTGCCATATATTGCTGACATAGTCTGCTGATATCCTGTTTGTGTTCTCTTCCAGGGAGATGGCGCATCAGCGTAATCCCACCTACTCTGCAGCGGAAGATGAGGAGATACACCAGAGCCTGGTGCGGGAGTATGACATCCTGTTTTCCTGCACCAGTCAGAATCAGCAGGAGAGGGCTGCACTGTGGCAAGACCTTGTCCATAGGGTAAATGATATTGGCACGCATAATAGGACATATGAGCAGGTACGACATCACTGCAGTGATTTAATCAGAAGTGTCCTTCAGCGTGCATCAGATATCCACAGGCAACAGGTTGCCACAGGAGGTGGGGTGGCCACACATCCCCCCCTCACCAGACTGGAGGGGCTACTCCTAAGTGTTGTGGCTCCAGCCCCGGAACAGCAACAGCAGTACACCTGCATCATGATGGAGGCTGGATCCACACAGCAGCACGACATGGAGTGTGCAGGTAATATGCCATATGTACACTTGACTGTTCTGTACACTGTTAGTTTATGCATGTGTAAGGTGTGTCCGTGGTATGTATCTGTCATCATAGTATGTAATTGTGCATGTGTGATACTGGCAATATCAGCAGCTGACGTGTGAAAGGCAACTGGTGTACTACTGCACTGTATCATATGCAATATCAATGGCACAGTTGTGCCCACTGACATTAATCTCATCATTTCTGCAGGTCCCTCCAGGGTTACAGCAAGGCAGGCCATCCATGCTGGTGAGTGTGTTTAACAATACCTATAATAGTCCTGATAGTGCTAGTAACACTAGTGTAACTCAGTAGTGCTCTGTGTGTATACTGCGGGGTGTGCATGTGTGCAGGTGTGCCTGTGCCCATGTGTGCATGTGTGCATGTGTGCAGGTGTGCCTGTGTCCACGTGTGCATGTGTGCATGTGTGCATGTGTGCCTGTGTCCACGTGGGCATGTGTGCATGTGTGCATGTGTGCATGTGACCATGTGTGCATGTGTGCATGTGTCCATGTGTGCATGTGACCACGTGTGCATGTGTGCATGTGTGCATGTGTCCATGTGTGCATGTGTCCACGTGTGCATGTGCACATGTGTGCATGTGCGCATGTGCATGTGTCCACGTGTGCATGTCTGCATGTCTGCATGTGTGCCTGTGTGCATGTGTGCCTGTGTGCATGTGTCCACGTGTGCATGTCTGCATGTGTGCCTGTGTCCATGTGTGCATGTGTGCCTGTGTCCATGTGTGCATGTGTGCATGTGTCCATGTGTGCATGTGTGCATGTGTGCATAAGTGCATCACTGGTAACAATGTGTGGAGACTGTAAACTGTGTTTCCTGTCTTCCTCCCACAGGTTCTGGTGCTGCTCTGGTGTCCTGCAGCAGGGAACCTGAATCTGGTGCCACAGGTACTGGTAATGATGATATTTGTGTAATGGTACAGGAAGGTGTGTCAGGGTCCGCCATTGGTCAGCCAATTGACAGTACACAGCTGTCAACCCCATCATTGCGCACAGTCATCCTGCCAGTACATCCTTTGTCACCATTGTCCCTAGGTGATGGACAGGATACAGTGGGCATTGACCAGGGTAATGTGGTACCTGTGGCACATGCGTCCCCACACAGCAGCCATGGGCAGGGTCCTGCGATGGTACCACACAGACAGTTGCCCATGGGTTCTCGTGGGAGCATCCGTGGGCGTACTGCCTCTGGCAGACGTGCCCAAAGAGGTCTGTCAACCTCAGCTATGTTTCGGGCTGTCATGCAGGCACAGTCGCATATGGAAAGGTACACCAGACAGGGTCTGAGGGAGCTGAGAGCATGTCGCACAGCCATGACTGACAGTATGCGTGACATCGCGGATGCTATCCGTAATTTCACCGATGTCATAGACAGACGTTGTGGGGACATATTACAGCAGTTCCACAACCAAATGTCCATGAGCCAGGGCAATGGTGGGCGTTTGCGGTGTGGACATGGCCATATGCCAGCAACAGCAGCAGCTGGCAGTCGGCGCGGATGACAACAGGCCCGCGCACCCCCCCATAGTGCCAGCAGCAGCCCCAGCAATGCTGGGTCTGTGATGTCATCGGAACGCCCCAGGAGACCATGTGCACATGGCTCTGGACAGTCCCAACAGGGACCTGTGTCCAGTCAACACACTCCCGCTTCTGATGACAGTACCCAGTCTGGCTTAGTACTGGATACGGTCCGTAGCACCCCTGCCAGGCACAGGTACCGTGTCCGTGCCCACAGACACTGATCTGTATGACCTGCCAGGTGCAGTCTGTGGCTGTCCACAAACCCCTGTATATGGCAGCCATGAGGTGGAACTGTGTGCGTGCATACACACATGCGAAATGTTAACACCTAGGGTGACCACATACACGCACACACTGCACCAACACTGCCCCACCCTGTACTGCTGCCCTCACCAACACACATACACACACATGTCAATTGGTGGTATCAGTGGCTGACTCAGGCATACCTAATTCACACCCTGTGCATATGATGACACTGTGCCACCTCCTGCAATCTCCAACATCATTGCGGGAACAGGTAAACACGTTGCTGATGCACAGGGTGACTACATAGAAGTGTATTAGTAGTATCATGTTGGTAACAGTACAGTGTGCTGCTATGACTGTGTGTATATCCCAGCATGCCTGATGCAGTAACTGTATGAATGTCCTGAATTGTTATCTGCACCCATAGTACATACCAAAGTGTAACAGCTGCACATAATTGCATGCCGGTGGTAAGGATGTCAACAGATAGCCGCATACATGGGTAGCACAGGGGGGAAGCTAACGCAAGTAGTGATATGCAATGGTGGACATGTACAGTAATGGTGTCAAGTTGCCCACAACGACTATGCAATGTGGATGTTTGCATGTTGATATGTGTGCAGTACCAATGTAATCCAAATCACAATTAACTATGACATAATATCAGTTCTACCATGGGCATCTGCGCTGTGTATTCCTGGGTACATGTTGATAGTGCCTACATATTTGCATTGTTACTTACTGTTATTGTTACCCCTTCTTTGTTGTACAATGCACTACTTCCAGCCCTGCTTACTGTAGCTTTGTTTGCATGCATGTTCGCTTGGGGTTCCCTGGAACACTGCTTACACCTGCAATGCAGAGTTACAGTGCTTCTGTAGACTCCTAGTGACATCTGCATAGCGTCGACATGTATGTCAAGTTTACACATGACAGAACGTCACTGTCTGTCCTGTATGCATGTACGTTGCCTGTGACACATTGCACATGTCTTACCTGGCATTTACCCACGTGTGCAGTCATATATGCCAGTGCTATGAAACAGTAGCAGTACACCCACACATACACACCTTCAGTATGTTGTTCCCCATTGGCCCTATGTGTTGGTACTCACCATGGCAATCACACTACTAGGGTAGCATGTGCAAAGGTAACCTGTGAATCACCTCTATGGTCCAGTTGTGGTTTATGTGAGTCATGTGGCAATGTCACAGCTGCCACATGTATGCAGTCAGCCATCACCCTTGGCCAGGAACGTACAACACATGTGTGGGATGCCACCACACAGCCAATCTGGGGACTGAGCTCTCTGAACCCAGTAATGCCATACCCTGTCAGGTGGCATGTCATATATACTACATCCTGGACAAACTTCAACCCCAATCCCTGCTGCTACTATTGATAAAACCCTGAAGATGTTTCTGATAGTTTTAACTAATTCTTTACTGAGACATTTCAAGCCCTAGCTAGCCAACTACCTCCTAGCTCCCTGGTCCTGAAAGTAGCACCCCTAGAAACCTACTTGCGTTCAGCTTCCAACCAGTCACCACTTCACTTATCCGTACCTTGATTGAAAACGTGAAACCCACTACACTTTCTGCTGATCAACTCCTGCCGAGTACCTACAAAATCAGCTGATGCTATTGCTTACCCTCTCAAAACTAATCAAACGAACCATGGTAGAAGCTAAATTTCCCACCATCTGGAAAATATCCTATGTAATCCCACTTCACAAAGGAGGCAGCTCTACTGAATTCTCCAATTATAGGCCAATAGCTATACTCTCTCCACTTGCAAAGATTATGGAAAATTTATTCATAGACAATTCATGCACCACCTAATCCAAAATCGCCTTATGGCAGACACTCAGCATGGCTTCCGTCCTCATCACAGCACTACTTCAGGCCTCCTAGCCTTTACTAACACCATAAACCATAATCGCAACAATAATTATATATCCTCAGCCCTCTTTTTGGATCTTTCCAAGGCATACGATATGGTTGATCACCAACTTGTAATCCACACCCTGCAAACATTCTGTCTAGATACTGGAGCCCTCCAATGGTTTCAATCCTACCTGCATGGTCGACAGCAGGCTGGCCTCTGGCAGAACAAACTCTCTAACCTTCTACCTAACACCCTCAGAGTACCACAAGGCTCTATACTAGGGCCCTTGCTGTTCTCCATCTTCATTAACGACCTTTATACTGTCATCCCAAAAGTCAGCTGTATCCAATATGCTGATGACTCTACTCTGATTTGCTCAGCCACATCTCCAGTAGAGTTATGGTCAGCTACCCAGACCACCTTTAATACAATAGAAAACTGGCTTTCTGAACATCGTCTGATCCTAAATCCCAAAAACTAAACTGCTGTTATTTCACCAACACGTAGGTCTACCGCTTTCACCTTTACCATAAAATCAAATGATGGCACAATAATCTCCCCTGACCCATCTACTAAACTATTAGGTGTCATCATAGACAATAATCTCAAATGTGACCTACATGTTAACCAAACTATCAAAACCATCAATAAAAACTAGGGTCACTTTACAGAATAAAAGCCTTCCTAACCCCTCCAGCTAAAATTGCCATAGCTCGCTCACACCTTCTTTCAACCCTTCTGTATGCATCCCTCTACTCTCGAATATGAACAAGACTGTCCTTAACAAACACTCAATTTGCTACAACCACATTGCCAGGTTTGCCACTGGGCTGCCTTTTAGGACACATCATTGCATCAATCTAAATCAGCTTGGTTGGCTTGAACTACCTAGCCTAATACAGTATAACCAACTGATTATGGCCTATAAAATCCTCTATAATCCGGACAATACTCCTGCACTTAAAATATTATCACCCCTATAACAATCCTAGACCTTCGATCCTCTAACAAACTACTAATTCAGACTAGCAAAATTAATAACACAGCCGGTGATTCTCTCTTTGCAAACTCTGTAAGTAGATCCTGGAACTCACTTCCAGCTGATATTACCTTACTTTCCACCTTAGGTCAATTTAACACTAGACTCAAACAACATTTGTCACTTAACTGGCTATGTCAATGTATCAAGCCTGGCTAACTCGAATGTGTAAAATCTGTTAACCAGTTTACTGTGTAATTTAATTTAATCCTGACTTGTGCTCAGGACTAACTTTAACCTGTGGAACATGTTTAACTTGCTTACTTATGTAATCTCTGTAAATAATCTGTTTGTAATATGTAATGCTGGTATTATGTAATGCTGTATCTGCTTACCCTTGAGCTTTTCTCCCGGCCTCCGCTGAAAATGGACATGCATCCAGTCGGACTATCCCGGTCAACAAATGTAAGATAAATAAATAAATAAATAAAAAATATTACAGTGACTACAATACAAGTCAGACATTGACACGCACTGACAGCATGCTGAACACACTGGGGCATACGTGGGGACTCAGAATAGCATCCTGCCTGAGCATCACACACCTCCGCAGCTGGCACACAGGCATATGTTCCGTCGGAACAGAGCACATGCCACACATGGCACACACATCCCGTGTGCCACACACTCACAGCCTGTAGGGCTACACAACACACCTGCTACAGACGTGTCAGGTACCTGTCTTGGGTGCTGCACTGGGGTCCCGCTCAACAGGCTGTATCTGGTGAAGGTCACAGTGATATGCCTCAGGGGCACTATGGTCCACCACAGAACACATGCATACAGGTCAGTCAGAGGCATGGACACATATGACTCACTCATTGACCATGCCACTATGGCTGACCTGAGACATACCTCCCTGGACTACATGATAGGGAACATAGAATGGATCTCTCAGCATGTGGCACAGGCCAGTATGAGCCTGATCTTGGTTGCCAACATACCCTCACCAGGTATGCTACCACTATATGTGGGAAGGGTGTTGTATGTCTACATTCTGCTCAGTCTCCAATGTCATTCATAGGGTATCCGCTGGCTGTCAACGTGTGCTTACATGCTAGGAAGCCACAATGATGTGCAAGGGTCATCTTGCACGTGACACCCATGGCCCGATGTATATTGGCAAAGCTCCTTGATACACACATACTGCCTTATGCTGCAGGACACGGTTTACATAGCCACCTCCATGGGTATCACACAGGTTAGGACACTAACAGTGCTGCTACACAACAACAGCAGTGTACACCGCAAGATGCATGCACTGGACACTGTCCTCAGCACGGTGAACTGCAATGTCTGTGCAGTACCAGAGTCCTGATTCATGGCTCACAGGTGTTACCCATCACTGACAGGTTATGCCCCATACCATGCCTGTCGTCCCCTACACATGTAACACACATGGACAGGGGGGGTGGTATCCCAAGGCACCACAGATACACACACCTCCAGGTTGTTGGCACAGCACAAAGCATCAGGGCCTAATCATGTGCAGCTAACAGTGTGTCGGACTGCCATCTGGTTCATAGCCTGGCACACACAACCCTCCCATACACAGGAAGACCACCTATCCTCCATAACAACACTGGCAATATGACAGTCTCAAGAACTGTCTTTATATGGCTGGACTGCATCCAGCCAAACATTGTGCGTGAGCATTACTGTAGCTACAACACACTAGTTGAAGGGTTCACAGCATGTGGTCACTGAATTGCAGTGGAATGACATGTTACCACTACCACAACAGGTGGGAACATGCAGCACCTGTACATCGACTACATGTAGACTATATGGCCCAGACCAGATGTGTATCCCCTGCTGTAGGTATTTTACCATATACACCCACACTGTATAGACACATACCATGCGGCCTGCACAGTAAGACACAGTCATATTGGTATACATTGCAAATACCATTTATCCACTCGAGGCATGTGTCAGACATGGTAACTACTGCAGGTCACAGGTATTTATGTGTATGTGTCACACACATACATCATGTGTGCAATGCCATTGCTGGTTTAGGCAATGGCATGCATTGTTATGTACAAAGACCCACACAAGGTCATAATGTGTGACACAACCACACGTGGCAGTTGTGGGTTACCAAAACATACCTATCTGTACTCTGACAATGGTAATAGACACAGTAGCAGAGCGCACTATTGGCATTACTGGCCAACTAGCCCTGTTTGGCTGTGCTGATAGTGTGGTGACATCCCCTGTGTTTACTGGGGGAATATGCAGCATCTGGTGTATTGTAGTATTTGCCAAAAGGATCTGTTCTCTCACACTTGCATTTACACACACCCTACTACCCCCACACACACACACTTGCCATTTGCAGGATTCATACCCCTACCTAACTAAGTCACGACACGTGAGAGAGACGCATTAGCAAAGCACACTATTCAGATTACTAGATAGTTCCTCTTCTCTGGCTGTACTTATAGGGTGCTGACATCATCAGTATTTTGAAAGGGTAATGTGCATCAGGTAGTGTGATCTCCTGATTGCCAAAACTAACATGTTTTTCATATGGAAATGCACACACACAAACTCCCCACATCCAAACACACACACACACTTGCAGGTTTCAAACCCCTACCTAAATATGTTATGGCACTTGAGAGTGACGCTGTAGCAGGTTGCGCTATTCTGAGTACTGGCAGATGTCTCTTCTCCAGCTGTATGTATAGGGTGCTGTCATCATCACTGTTTGGAAAGGGTAATGTGCATCATGTAGTGTGATCTCCTGATTTCAAAAAAGCACATGTTTTTCATACAGAATTGCACACACACAGAGTCCCCACATCCAAACACACACACATGCCATTTACAGGTTTCAAACTCCTACCTAACTATATTATGACACTCGGGAGAGACGCATTAGCAGAGTGCGCTATTTGAATTACTGGGAGGTTTCCCTTCTCCTGCTGTACTTATAGGGTGCTGACATCATCAGTGTTTAGAAAGGGGAATGTGCATCCTGTCGTGTGTTCTCCTAGTTGCCAAAAGGATATTTCCTTCATACAGACTTGCACACACACTAGCCCTCCACACACACTGAGCATTTGCAGGATTCAAACCCCTACCTAACTATGTTCTGACACTTGAGACGGACGCATTAGCAGAGCGCTATTCGCATTACTGGTAGGCTTCCCTTCTCCTGCTGTACTTATAGGGTGCTGACATCATCAGTGTTTAGAAAGGGGAATGTGCATCCTGTAGTGTGTTCTCCTAGTTGGCAAAAGGGATATTTCTTTCATACAGTCTTGAACACACACTAACCCCCTCCACACACACTGAGCATGTACAGGATTCAAACCCCTACCTAACTATGTTATGACACTTGAGACGGATGCATTAGCAGAGCGCGCTATTCGCATTACTGGGAGGTTTCCTTCTCCTGCTGTACTTATAGGGTGCTGACATCATCAGTGTTTAGAAAGGGGAATGTGCATCCTGTAGTGTGTTTTCCCAGTTGCCAAAAGGGACATTTCCCTCTCACACACACACAAACCCCACTCACCCACCCACACACTGAGCATTTGCAGGATTCAAACCCCTACCTAACTATATTATGACACTTGAGGGAGACGCATTAGCAGAGCGCACTATCCGAATTACTGGGCATCTGTTCTGCACCTGCAGTATTTATAGGGTGCTGACATCTTTATTTCTACAGAGGTATGTACATGTAGTACTACCTGTCAGGTGGGGGATAGCATATATATGCATTTGCAGCCACCTACGTCAGGGTCAGATATGCACATCGCACTGGCAGGTTATGTTCTATACCATGCTTTGTGACCACAGGACCTGTAACACACAACACAACCAGTCCAGAACACCACACCCACATCCAGGACACACACTTAGCTTCCTGGGAACAGTGCCGGATATGCAGGTGTTCACATACACCATTCCAGTTGTTAACATCAGGTACAGGCATATTGTGTGTGAGAACTACTCAGGCCTCTACCACTTTACCCTACAGCCACTACAATTTGTGGGTCCATGTGCTATGGCAGAACCACACACCACAGCCACATGGGGAATACATATTGCACCTGTCCATCTGCAACGTGGGTACTCACTGTTCCACACCAGAGGTAGACCACCATTGTTGATATCTGACCATACCCACCTTTCCCTGGACATCCATATCCCATCTCCACCCCCAGGCAAGGTTGTCACTGCACACAAACTGTATTTAGCACAAGCAGACTCTACACTTGTGAAGACTGGGGTGGACGACTTCAGAGGACCCATGCTGGGGACTATACTGGCCACTCAGCATAATCCTTGACAATTGCATTCTATGAGCATGTGTATGGTTTGCATTGATCATGCTATCCCACATATACCCATGACTGCTCCACAACAAGACACCTGTCAGCTGTACACCAGCCATATATGCGCCGTACAACAGACAGAGTGAGCTAATACATTGCAGAGCTGTAGCCCACAGAGGGAGGACATCTGTGAACAGTTCCGACACGGCACTTCATTCACACATAATCATTACAACACAGTGTTGACAGTGGAATCGTCCAGAGAATGCAGATAGGGCTCCCCTCAGTCTGTTATTGACGGACACCTACTGTCAGAGATCCTCAGCAACCCTCTCCCAGCACACACCGACAACATGGCTGTGGCTTAGCACATTCAATCCCTGGGACCTCCACGGTGCCCCTGCTTGACAGAGGCACAGCTCACTAGCCTCACATGTTGCCTTCTGTGACCTACTTTACAGTGGCACAGTAGCCTACTGTCCTGGGGATGCAGATGCCAAGCACACTCTGGCTGAGCTGTCATTCCCTAGGGCAACAAGCCTAGTATTGACCTCTACACCCATATGTTCAATTGTCGGATGCACAATATTTGTTGTGCTGTTCTACTGTTTGCAGGTCTTTATTGCCATAGCATTCCCTGTTCCTATGACCAACTTGTGTATCTGTGGAAGATGTTTGCATATGACGGCGATCCACTATATCACTTATGTCTCTGTAGTCATTTACTGTGTGCACTGGGCAGATTGCTGTGTTGTGGTTGGTTCCTGGACTGACACGCATACAAATACCAGATATGTGTGGCCAACTGCTAAACGGAGATATGGCCTAAGTGTGTGAGCATGCCCAGTTCAGCCTTTCCATGGCATGTTGTCTGACATATGCCTCATTTATCAAAGTGTGCGAGCATGCCCAGTGTGAGCTTTCCATATGTTGCACTCTGAAGTCCACCACATATTTGGGTGTGTGTGAACTTCAACAATATCTCACGTTTATGGTTGTGTGTTGGGTGTCATGTTGTGTACTAACTGGCCAACTGCTTCGTGTCTGCCACAACAGGGATTATACTGTGCCTGCAGGGATTGCATGGGATACTTTGCAGACAGTTCTCAACATACTTTCATAATGACCTAACACTGTAGTACCGTATAGTGTACTGGTTCAGTACTTTCACTGTGGTGGACAGTATCCTGGGCTTTAGTCCTATGACTGCTTGACATCTTCATAGTGAGCACAACAGACTGTGTAGGGGCCAGTTGTGCACATATGACCATGTTGCATTATGTTCAGATATGGACTACCTACACCAGGCTCGTCCAACATTGCTAGTGTATTCCACAACATGGGTGGACATTGGCAAACACTAGCAATGTTCCCTAGGCCATTTCTGATGCTAGTCACAGGGTGTGTTTGTCCTTCGACACACATTGTAACTGGAGTTTGCCATGACATATGTCATGGTTAGTATACTGTGCCTCCGTCTACCTCTGACATAACAGTGATACCCAGGGTTAGCCTACCATCTCCCATCCACTCATCAGGATTCCTCTTGAGGGGTGTCGATATGTGACTCTCTGGCTGACCTGTACCAGGAGTTTACTGAAGAGTGGGGGTGCCTTCTGTGTTATGGATCATTCTGTACAGCTTGTCCTATGTATGTCAGTGCTGGGGTTCAGGTCTCTCATGTGCATAGCTCACTGCCATTCAGATTGTACAAGGTGCAGCATGTTCATTGATTCCAGGTTGGACATGGCTTCATACATCAGGCACAGCTTGCCTGTAGCTGGGCAGTATGGCGGTGTGTGGGGCTGCAGTTTGTTTACTCAGGCAACACATGGCATCTGTTCATGCTCTTTGCTACTCCTGGTGGGGTACTGTTGTGGACTTTACAGTTGATGGAGGTGTCTGCTGCGGTATATCCCACAGGGGCTATTGTAGTCAATTGTGACGCTGATGGAGGATGACTGCAGAGCCACAGTGAGTTCCCCTTATCTACATCTGCCAACCTTCATGTTTGGGTGGGTATATAGTATATGTTTCTGCGAACACTACAGCCACATGTTTGTCCAGTGCAGGATATCTATCACCTTTTGTACCCAGGTCTCACATTACATGTTAGGTACGTCATGGGTTAACACCTGTGTGGTAATTTGTGGGCACTTACTGTATATCCACGGTGGTTGTCTATACACAGTTCTGCAATTAGCTTGCTGACATGGCTATGGCTCCAGTTGTCTGTTTGTAGGTGGCCCTTTTGTGGGTTGCTTGTGTCAGCTGGGGGTCGGATATGGTGGGCTGTTTGTACTCCTCTGCATACATGTTCAGTCACAGTCCTTCCATGTTGGCCTATACCTATGGGACATATATACAGAACCGGAGGGGGGGCAAGACCAGGCCTTGTGGGATGCCACTCATATCTGCTTTGTAGTCTGACATGGATGCGGCATGTCTGACCATGTCAGTTCTGTCCTTGGTCTGGTTTGCAACCCCTCTACTGACATAGGGGTATATATTTAAGCTGGTGAACATATCCATACTGAACTCATACGGTATTGTCTAGAAGCATGTGCACGGTCCAGCTACGCTGTGTGGACCACATTGCCCTCATCAATGACCTTAATGACTGCTTCAAATGGGTCAAACATGTTTAGGGGCAGGATCTGCAGTTACGACAGCCACACTGTGTAGGGTCCAGTATCAGTAGGTCCACAATAGCCTTCTGTCTGCGGTACATACTGATCCTTTCCATAGCTGTGCAGAACAAGCTTGTCAGGATCCTGGGGTGGTAGTTTGCAGTATCCATTCAGGCAACACCTTTGTTGTGATGGACCACTGTTGTTGTACACTGCTCTTTGGGTACATATCCTGTGGTAAGGCTGACATTGGGCAGTAGTGTGATTTGGCATTCCATTATTCTTGGAGTCCATGTTGGCCTCAGCCCAGGACACCATCACATACCTTTGCTGCTGTGTGTTCTGCTTTGCAGATGATGGCTGTTACCTCAGCATCTGCAATGTCAGGGGACCATCAGTCTGCTGGGATAGGTATTTTGCACTCGGGGGGTGTTTGCACTGCACCTGACAGGTTGTATGTTAGCAATATGTGTGTGTGTTTGGTATGTTGTTTGTAATATCTGTGTGATTCGGAGCATATCTGTGGATGCCCAACATGGTTCCTACCATCAGTTGGGTAAGCCTTGTGATTATCCTTAGTGTCCTGTACGTTTTGTATCTTCATAGGTTCATGGGTTCATACTAGGCTATACACCCTAGGCCATTAGTAAGCCTAGCCAGAGTGTGTGTGTCTTTCGCCACCCCTTGCTATGTTCTATTATGGCCATTTATGAATTTCTTCACTGTGCCTCTGTCTGGTCGTGACACAGTGAGGACCCCAGTATACATGTACGATCATCCATCCACTTGGCAATATTCCTGTTGAGGGGTGTCAGTGAGGGGCTCTGCCTAACATGGATTGGGATCCTGTTTCTGGGTGTGGGGAGCCTCTGGGTTATGTATCTGTCCCTCCAGCACATCTTATTTCATTATGTGTTGAGGCTGACATCTGTCACTCTCACAGCTCCAATGGCTTTGATTTCCTGTGGTGGAGCATGTCCATTACTCCTGTGTTGGACATGGCCTTGTACAACAGACATACAATGCCTCTGTGTAGGCAGTCTGTGACTGCATTCAGCTGGGGTGTCTACAGCCAGGCAGCATATGACATATATTTCACACCCTTTATCCTGTTGGTGGGGTAACTATGAGGTCTTCCAAACCGCTGCAGGTGTCACGTACGGTACATCCCATATGAGTCATTGTACTAGATTATGGGTCTGATAAGGGAACAGTACAGCGGCACAGTGACCTCTGTTGATGTAGATGTGAATCCTTTCATGATACGGTGTCCAATATCGACAATCTTCCTAGCCACATTGGCATTGTGAGTGTCACATGACAGATTACTGTCGACCTGTGTCCCTAGGTCCCTGATTACTCCTTGCATACATAATGGTTTGCCACCTATGTGGTAATTTGTGTGTACCTTGTCTGGTATTTGGTGGGACATTCATACTGTCCAGTGTCTTCAGGATGTCTGGGTGGAGTTCTTGTGTGTGAGAGTGTGGTCTGTCGCATGCTACAGACTGTACAGCAGTTTGGACTACACTTAGGTGCACATGGGTGGTCTCCGCTGCTTTGTGCATTGTCAGTTACCTGGCCATATGGGTGTCTGTGCTGCATATGGATACTCCCCCTCCTTTGATGTTTTGGTGCAGGTGTTGGGGCCATAACACATGATATGTGGTATAACCTAGTAGTGCTGGTGTGCTATCACTAGGCTTGCAGCAGGCTTCTGTCACTGCACAGACATCGATGTTCTCCATAATGGGAAGTGCCTCAGGGGCATGCATATTGCAGTTTACACATCTGGCATTGGTCAGCATTACCCTTATGTTTCCTACCACTTATGTTTTCTAGGGTGGTGGGTAGTCTTTTTGGCCTTGCCTACATATGGCTCTATGGAGGCGGCAAAGGCCTTATCCAGTATCCAGACGCACAGGGGTAACAGGTGCAAGCCATCCCTGGAACAGCAGCATGGCTTGTCATGCTTGACATCTCAAGCAGACAGACATTAGACCCTCTTGGACTGACAGCTGTAACTGTGCCAGCTGTTAAACATGAGCATTCTGTGTTTGTACTGTGGCATCATTCTTGGTGAGGGTTGGATGCTGCACACAGCCAGTGTCATACCGACCTGGGGTACATACTCAGAGGGACCATCCATGTCTCTTTTCATGTTGACCAGGGAGGTACATCTCAGGTAATTCACACCAGCATGGACATTGAGTGCATCATATTTCTGCTTGCTTTGGGGTGACCTGCGTACTTGTGTTATGTGGCATTTTGTGGCAGCCTACAGGCAGCTTACTCTACCCTTTCCCTTGTTCAGTCTGGTGAGTGGGACAGCAGTGTGTCTGCCTATACAGACACCTATTACAACTGTATCAGGCATGTTGTTTCTCCTTCTGGCCTGTGACTGTTTGGCACACCAGCTTTGTGTACTATTCATTGCATGTGCTATGTTTGAAGGTTGTGGTTGCTTGTGATCTGCTTTGGAGGCTTCTGTTGGTGTGGTGTGTTTGTAATTAAGGCCTCCGGGAATATTTGTCTGTGTTTATGTGTTTGGTTTACAGTTGTGGTAGGTCTATGTGGGACTGGGTTTGTGGTGTATGTGGTTACCTTCTCCTCCTGACTAGTTTTGACAGTACTGAGTTGGTGGAGCTCAACCTCTGGTTTGGATACATGGTTGCATCTATCACATATATTTGTATTTATTGGGGGTGTTGTGGTTGTCTGTGTACTTGGGACTGGTGTCACATTGCCTCTGGATTCACAGATTCTACTTGTTGTGGCTGGACTTAGTGGATTGTATGTGTGGACATATGTTATTGCCATACTACTGGTCAGTGATTACTTCCCTTTTATGTTTGCTCTATCATGTGGTAGCTTCCTCATTCTCTTGCATGGTTTGGTAATGGCTGGAGTCCAGCATGCCAGATGCCTGCGTGTATGGCATTGTGTGTTGTTGTTATTTGTGATTGCATACTCCAAGCATTCCTGGCTGTGTTCATGGAATGCCTGTATAACATGTTCTGTGGTGTGTCCCATATTCTGCACTTGCACAGGGCCTTTCGTGGATTCAACATCAGTTTGGAGGGCTGCAACCTATGCTTTACACATGTTTTTCACTGTGGTATTCTGGCCAGGGACTGGGGTCAGGATGTGTATATCCAGTGTGATTACTCTATGGTCTGGTCTTACCAGTGAGGGGTACACTTCTCATCTTGCCATCCAGTACACATGTTGCTGATTATCACATCCAGTATGCTTACCCTCTTGTGGGAGTGGTACATTGTTCCTGGGCATTTTGGTTTATGGATTCTGGGAACTTTTCTCCTACTGTGTTGGTGCTAGTATAATGCTCCCGTGTATGTCTGGGTATTTTCAGTCAAGCAATATAATGTGGTTTGGGGGCTTGATATATTCATGTATTCCAACATAGGCCAGGTGCAGTTCCTGGTATTAGGACAGTAGTCTGCAGCAGGCTATATACTGGGAGGCGGTTTTAGCCATTGGTATTTGACCATGGCTAATCCATGCTGCTTCTTGTTGTGGTACCAACATGGGGGTGTGGTTATCCTTGACATTTATTGCTAGTCACCCTCCTTTTGTAGCTTGTTCCATGTTTTGTGGCTGTACAGCACAGTATGAGGTGTGACCTGGTAGTGTTAGGGTGCTGATGTGAGCCTTGACCCAGTTCTCTATTACAGGACTGGTATCTACATTCTCCATACTGTGTGCGTTTACACTGCACACATCTTGCTGTTTAGACTTCTGGCATTGGGTAGCATTACATCTAGGTTCCTATCCCTTGTGGAACCTATGAAGGTGGGTTTGTGTTTTGAGACTTACCTATTCAGGGCATGCTGTGGGTACTGACAGCCTTTGCCAGTATCCATGGGGCATGGCATGATAGGTGCACACCACCCTAGCAGGTGGTGCATCATGTCATGCTCCGCATGTCTTCCCAGCCTGAAACACATTGGCTCCCCTTTGACTAACTGCATTACTTCAGCCAGTTATTGCACTTGATCATCCCATCGTCATTTTGTGGCTTCATGCTTGGTGAGGGTGGATGTTAGTCAGGGTGCTCAGGTGTGCATATAGTACATGGTGTTACATTACTTAACACATGGCATTCATGCCTCAGGTGGTGCTGCAGGGCTGCCTCTGTCGGATGCGCATATTACACTTCCCTGTACATGTTTGTGAGCAGGTCATGTCATTTTAGGCATCCATGTTATTATTTGAGTGAGTCAGAGGGGGTATCATTCCCAGGGTTCCTACTGAGCCAGTGTATGTGCTATGCGTTGCCTCTTTGCCAAGGCCAGGGCATACTGGGCACGCCTCCTTCTGCCTACTGGGGCAGGCTCAGGTTGTTCCTCCTCCGAGTCATACTCTGCCTGTGATGGCCTTGGCAATGGTGGGGGGCTGTTTGGCCTGGCCCTATGCTGGTCCTGCTGCAGCTGTTTTCGCAAGATCATATTATGTAGCATAGCACATACCATGACAATTTGGGTACATGTAGTTGGTGTGTACTGCAAGGCTCCACCAGATGTGTCCAGACACTGGAACCGTGACTTGAGCAGCCCAAACACACGCTCTATTACATTACGTGTTTGTGCGTGTGCCTCATTATGGCGTTCCTGTTCAGGTGTGTGTGCATTTCTGATGGGTGTCATCAGCCACGGCTCCAGTGCATAACCTGCATCCCCACTAGGTGTCCGTGTGGGATGTCCCCATTGGCAAATGTCTGGTACAGCTGCGTCAAATGCCAGATGTGGGAATCGTGGTAACTCCCAGGGCAGCCAGCACACACATTCATTATTATGCCCTGGGCATCACACACGACCTGGCAGTTGATGGAGGGAAGCCCTTGCGGTTAGTGTAGGCCCTACCCACTCACCGGCTGGTGCTTTGATGCATATGTGCGTGCAGTCTATTGCACCCACTACCTCAGGGTATTCCGCTATTTGCTGGAAGAGACGCATATTGCTGGCCAATACCTCACGGGCATTGGGGAAATATACATGATCACCGACATGTGCTGACATGGCATCCAGGAACTGGTGCAGTACCCTGGAGGCTGATGCCTGTGATATCCCCATCATATCGCCAGTTGGTCTCTGGAAGGTACCTGTTGCTAGTATTCTTAGGCCAACACATACCTTGGTTTCCACTGGGATGGGTTCCCCTCTGTTGGTTCTGTGTGTGAGGCGTGGCCTGCACAGCTCAACAATTTGCTGCAGGAGCTCTCTGTCCACTCTATAGTGCTCTACTATCTCCAGCTCATGTAACCCGTGGTAGGTGACCCTGGGCCTGTACACTCTTCTCCGTCTCCTCACTGTGGGTTGTCTGGCACCATCTGCATTGTCACCACCCTCAGCAAGTCGCCTATGTCTCATTATGACAGCTATGGCAGCCCCTAACATTTCTGCTCTGAGTGAAGCTTTTTCAGTTTTCACTTCTATTAGCTTACTCCTGTCTTGCAGTGTCTCTTAAGAGAAACATCCTGCACTACTGTTTGCAGAGTTTTAAGTGCTGGGCTGGGCTACTATTCTGCCTGTGTAATTGCCTGCTTCTAATTGTTTTCACCTGCTAGCTTCAGCAGTTATCCCTGCTAGCTTCCTATTAATTCTGTTGCTTCCTTTTTCCTTTCTGTTTCCTCAGGGGGGAGCAACGTGCATACCATCAGAAACACGCTCACAGTGGCTTACACGCGCGCACACGTGCTTACACGGTTCAGAATCTACTTATTCGGGTTAAAACGCGCACACCCACGCAAACACTGTTACACATCTGCCAACAGCCTCCAACATACTCAGCCTGCCCTACACACATGCACACCAGCGCAAACAGTGTTAAACATCTCCCAACATGCTCCCACATGCTCAGTCTGCCTTACACGCGCACACTGCCCTACCCACCCTTCATGGCATGCATGCATGCCCAGCAAGAAACTTTGGTGTAAGTAACAGTGTACACCTTCCATTTCTTGACTTTCCCTGACTTATCTAGTGGCACACCTCTTTCCATGATCTGTGTCTGTCATCTGTCATGTTACACTGACCTCCAATGAACTGCATTTCTTTCTACCATTCCCCCCTGTGATGTCACCTATCTCCTACTCTATTCCTCCCCCTTATGTATCTCTTACACTACTCAGACTGTGCTCATTTGCTATGTGACTGTGAGATTCAGTATCCTAACCCTCATTTACATGAGATTGCCTACTAATGCTTAGTTACATGTCTTAGACTCAGCTTCCCCCCTTAGCAACCACTACACGGTGGCCATGTTGTTTTTGGTCTGCTGGTCCCTGCATTGTCATTCCATGTATTGCATGAAACCCACATTTGTGGGTTTATAACCTTCTTTTTTATGGTTTTATACAGCGCAGCCCATTTGCGCGGGGCTGCGCTGGGTTTAAACATCGGCAATCACCGAAAAAAAAATTATATTTTTAATATTTTTGCATCGGGTTATCTTGCCAATGGCCACATATTTGGCCATTGGCATGCTGCCTGAGTCATATGCACCCTTTTTTGGAGCTGACATGGCTCCGTTGTGGAATTTGCAGAAATGTACTCAGTTGTCAACTGAGTACATTTCTGCAGCTAAAACGTCTCTTACACGGACTGGTTTCTGCTTCGTGGATCGCTAATATACCTCATTTGCATACCTTTCGGCTGCAAGTGAGGTATTTAGCATGTCCACGCCCAGTCCGTGTAAGAGACGTTTTAGCTGGTCTCTTACACGGAGTTTAGGGCTGTTCCTGGATCGCGAGGCTTGCATGGAGTGTTGCACGTCTCTTACACTCCGTGCAAGCCTTCGTGAATCCTGCCCAAAGACAATAACAGTATAATTTGGTACATAAGTTTTAACAATTATAGTACAAGCCTAATATTATATATTTTATATTTCAGTTGGAAAAAGGAAAAATTTATCTAAGAATAGATGAATACGACTAATACAGTTGTATTAGAAATGGTGTAGTACAAATCTTTATAACATATTACAAAATTAGATACACCTAGTAATTTATGATAAGAGATACTAAGGTCTCACAAAAACCTAAGAAAGAAAAACACTAGAGATCAATAGATAGAGTATAGAAGAACAGCAAACAAGGATGTATTTCTAGTGTTATTTAACACATAGGTTGAGATACTATATGAAGGTGTTTGATCATTCCACAGTATATACTTATTTACATGAGAAAAAATCCTAAGGAAGGTTAAGCTCACTAAAAATTAGTGAGACAACACAAGATCATGATCATGGGAGGCTAGGAATTGTGGGAGTCTAGTTAATAGTTAGGTACTTAGTCTGGGTTAACACAGGGGATAGCCAGTGTGATTTGAGGTAGGGTTTAAGCTTGCTTTTAAATAAGCTGACAGAGGATATTGAGGTTAGCTGGCTTGGGAGGATGTTCCAGGCTTTACCTACTGTATTGGAGAATAAGGTGTCACCAGCTAAGTTGCTGGATTTTGATATTTGTACAAGTAGGTTATTAGCTGAGCGTAAGGTCTTGAGGTTATTATAGGGGATGACTAGGGATGTAAGTATGGGTGTATTTTGAGGTAAATACAGGATCTTATGGGCTACTATTAATTGATTGAAAAGTATTAAATTTGGCAGCTCTAACCATCCTAACTGATTCAGATTGATACAGTGATGAGTTCTATAGGAGGACCCAGCTGCAAATCTGGCAATATTGTTGTAGGAGGATGTAAGTTTACTCAGATTACTTCTACATATTTTGGTATAGATAGGGGAGGCATAGAGCAAGGTAGAGATGAGGTGGGTACGAACAATAGTAACCCTGGCTGGAGGTGTAAGAAAGGGTTTTATTCTATAGAGGGAACCTAGTTTCTTGTTTACTATTTTTATGGTGTTATTAATGTGAGGTTCAAAGGACAAGTTGTTATCTATTAGTACCCCGAGTAGTTTGGTGGTTGGTTCAGGAGATATTATAGTTCTATCATTTGAAGTAATAGTAAAGTTAAGTGGGAGGTTCTGGGTGGGGGTAAATAGTAACATTTTTTTTTTTTTTGGGGTTAAGGATAAGACGTCTTTGTAGGAGCCAGTTTTCAACTGTACTAAAGGTCATTTGGGTTAGTGACTGAAGTTCTGATTGAGAAGCAGCAGCATATGAGTGTGGAGTCGTCAGCGTATTGGATACAGTCAGCTTGAGGAATTACAGAATGAAGGTCATTTGTAAAGATGGAGAAGAGTAATGGGCCTAATATAGATCCTTGCGGGACCCCTAGAGTGACTGGGACGTGGGAAGATAAAGTATTTTCCCATAGTACAGCCTGTTGCCTGTTATGTAGGTATGATTGGAACCACTGTATAGTATGGTTGTCCAATGACAGGTGTTTGAGTGTGTCTATAAGGAGGTGGTGATTCACCATGTCAAATGCTTTGGACAGGTCAATACAAACAGCTGAGGATAGAGTATCAATATTACGATTACTGTTAATATGGTTAGTGAAGGATAAGAGAGCAGAGGTGGTGCTATGAAATGGTCTAAAGCCATGTTGACAGGGTGCTAATAAATTGTGATTGAGTAGGTAGGTTAACAGTTGTATGTGTATACATTTCTCCATTATTGTTTCCAAAGGAGATAGAATAGCTATGGGCCTATAATTGGACAACCCTTTGGAGTTACCGCCTTATGCAGGGAATTATGTGAGAGACTTTCCAGATTAGGGGAATAGATCCTTCAGAAATAGTTCTGTTAATGAGGATGGATATGGGGTAGGCTATGACTTTAGCAGCTTTTTGCAGGTATTCTGCAGGTAATTTATCAGCAGAGAGAGTAGTGGGTTTAAGTTTCTGTATGAGGTTACAGATAAGTGAAGTGGGCACTGGCTGAAAATGAAATTGATGAGAATTATTGGCAAAGGTTGTGGCAGAGCCTGGGATGCTAGGGGATAGCTGGTTGGCTAGGGATTGTATGGTTTCAGTGAAAAAAGTATTAAATGAGTCAGCTATTTGGATGGGATTGTTGTGATCAGAGCCAGAGGGAGAGGGAGTACTTGAGCATCCAGGGTGTAGGAGGTTATTGATACCTCGCCAGAATTTTTGGGGATTATTTTGGTTGGTTTGTTGTAGTTGGTAGTAGTAGTTTCTTTTATAGGCTAATATGGCTTTTTTTGTTTCATTTCTTAGCTGTCTGAATTGCAGGTGGTCTGAGGAGCTTTTTGTTGAGCGCCATTTGGCCCATTGTTTATTTCTTTGGAGGATTTTTTGTTTGGTCGTTTTGGTGAGCCATGGTGCCAGTTTGGTTCTAATTCTAACTTTGCGTAATGGGGCATGGCTGTCTAAAATGGTTAGAAATTTAGAGTTAAAGTATTTCACGGCATTATCTATTGGGAGGTATTTCAGGGGTGACCAGTCACAGGTGACTAGTTCAGCTTGAAAGTGAGCAGGGTTAAAATTTTTGGTAGTGCGAATAGTTCTACAGATGGTAGAGTTTAGGATGACAGTTTTGTTCTGATTAAATAGGTAAGCAAGTGATCACTTATGTCCTCAGGGAGGGTGCCTGTTTTATAGTTTAGTTGGGGGTATTAGTGAGTATCCAGTCAAGGGTACTAGTTTTGTTGTTAGTTTTATTGGTGCGGGTTGGGGATGTTATAGTTTGGGTAAAACCATATAAGTTGATATGAGTAGAAGGCTGCTCAGATATACAGGAGTTCCAGTTAATGTTAAAATCTCCAAGTATAATGGTTTCTTGGGGGTAGTTACTTGAGAGCCAGCTGAGGATAGCCTCTAATGTGTTGATGTTATTGCCTGGGGGAAGATAGACACATGATAGATATATGGCTTTGCTTTTGTTAAGCTGAACCTTAGTTAGAAGAATTTCTGCATTGTTGCAAAGTGGAGGTTTGGAGTCTAACAAGGTAACTTGTAATCCATTCTTATAAAGTATGGCTATGCCTCCTCCTTTTTTAGTGTTACGGTCATGTCTTATGATATTATAGCCAGGGGGTAGAACTGCACTGTCTTGTATTGATGGATTAAGCCATGTTTCAGACAGACAGAGGATGTCAAAGGAATAAACATCAATAAGGGCATGCAGGTGAGCTATTTTGTTATTGATGCTACGAATATTAAGATGAGCTATCAGGAGACAGTTGGGGGGCTTGGTAAGTGTCTGTGTGATTGAATTTGTTGGTGTATCAGGCTGTGTAGCTGTGATAGTGGTAGGACCTGGGTTAGGGTATATATCACCATCTAACAGGGAGTGGACCTGAACTTTTAGGATGAGTTGTAGAAGTTTAAAAATTAGGTTCTTATTTTTTCTAGCTAGTGGGTTACATTGAGAGATGTGATGGAGTCTATGAAATATGGCTGCTGAGTACTTAGCTGAGCTGGGAGGTTGCTAACACTATGAGTGGAGCTGGGGGAAGGACAGAGGTGTGTGTGATGTGGGTATGCAGTCCTAGGAATCTATGGTGTTCATAGAGAGTAAGTAGATAGGGAATGATAAGTATAATTAGGAGTAGTAATAAAGGTAAGGGTTTACAGGATCCTTGAGCCATTTGTTTAGGTTAAGGTGGTTAAATGTAGGGATATTTGTGGATAGAGTGGTAGGGTAATGGATAAAGGTAAATGAGTGATGGTTCTTTAAGGGGGAGGAGATAGGGGTAAAGTGAGAATATAATAGAGGTAATAGCACTTTAAGGGGAGGAGTTAGAGGTTGGTCCTAATGCATAGGGGTGTGGCAGTTCGAGTATAAGTTTAGGACCACTGGGGGTGGGTGAGATTTGGGGGCAGGGTAGGGGAGCGGAGTGAACCCGCAGGGCGAACGGAGTGGGATGAGCCACAGAGGAGTTCACCTTAGGAAAACAATCAGAGGAGCAGTAAGCAAAGGCAAGTAAAGCAGCAGAGGGTAAGGTGACACAATGCCTTGATAATAGAATATGCAGAGAGGGTTGGCGGTGAAGAATATTAGAAGAAAGAAAGAATAGAGTGGGAGTATTAGCTCTTCCAGAATATTAGAATCCAAGAGCCTGTAAGTTACTTAAAATTGGAGTCAGAATGGTGGTCTAAAGGAAACTATTGCCCTCTAGTGGACAAAAGCTGTATAGCAGAGGCAATATATACTGAGAAAAGAGTGCAGGGCAGTAAGTATGCTATAGAGGATTGAAGAGGAAGAACAGTAAAAATACTTGTAGTCTAAGAAGGGGGAAGGGGTGACAGGTATGGGAGCAGATAGTAAAGGCTGCCGGCTGTCCTGGTTGGTGAAAGTAAACTTACAACCTAGGATATCTCACACTAATTGTCTTAAGACTTTGGTTTAAAGTACGTACTTTACTTATAATTAAATTCCCTTGGGGACTGTAGCAGAGGGAGGAAAGGTTCAGTTCCTTAGTTAGGGGAAACCGCAGTGTGTTGAGGAGAATAGTTGTTTTCAGCACGCAGGGCAAGTCCTCCTTAATACTGGGAAACCAGGTTGAGCAGCTGGGAATATAAAGGGAAAAGAGAGACAGTGGTAAGACACACAGAGAGATAAAAAATAAACAGTTACACAGGCTTATTAAGTAGTAACTTGAGCATAGAACAGAGATTAACTTGCATAGTAAAACAGTCTTGACTGCACATATTACAATGTCTCTATCAGTGATAATATTCAAGCAAGGCACTTATAAAAGCAATATAGTTCAGGAACAATAAAGGTTAAACTCTTCTATGACTCAGTCAAAGATTACATTCAGCAAGACACTTGTTAAAACAGCATATCTCTGAAACAATAAGGTTCAACTCGTCTTATAACTCTCTATCATGTTTGCATCTGTTATTTGTATAGATAGATATATATTTTTGTTTTAGAAAGGTAGGCTTCTAATTAGTCCTCCTTATTTGCACACATCATTGTTAATTAGGCTAGTCAGTATAAGGTGCTTGGGCAGAGGATGCTGTGATTTCTGTCGTATGTATAGTAATAGTATGCAACAGGAAATACTGCTCTATATAACTATACAGTGGTAAATATATATATATACATACACCTACACACACACACACACACACACACACACACACACACACACACACACACACACACACACACACACACACACACACACACACACACACACACACACACACACACACACACACACACACAGACACAGACACAGACACATGCACACACACACACACACACACACACATATATATATATATATATATATATATATATATATATATATATATATATATACTCCTACATATATATGTACTGCAGTGGTGGTGCTGCGGTAGCTATTTATACTCCTACATATATATATGTACTGCGGTGGTGGTGCTGCGCTAGCACTGTCGCTTCACAGTAAGACATTGTCCCGTTCGTTTCTCAGCTAGAGCGTCTTCTGTCTGGAGACATGCATGAATGGGCATTGAAGGTTGTGCATCAGGGCTGGCAACTCGGCACGTAAAAATCTACTGCCAATCATGAGCAGAGTTCCGCTGTGGCGACCCCTAACCGGGAAAAGCCGAAAGACACAACTCCTATCTATATATATATATATATATATATATATATATATATATATATATACCTGTATTTGTCTAATTCAGGTAACTTTCCTTATTCCTTTAAGATGGCTGACCTGATTCAAAAATAAAAGCCTAACTAATACCCTCACTCCTCAGCTTCAAGTGACACCTCTGCTCCTTCTACAGCCACCCTAACCAGTTGACCAGATACACAACAGCCCCTAACTGCTCCAGCCAATAAGTTCCCATTTCTGCTCCCTGCTTCTGAAACACCTTCCTCTCATTTCATTAAAAAAAAAGAAAATATTTATTTCTTTTAAACTGCAACATAATGGTAGATACAAAAATAGCAAGCAGTTGCTACAGCTTATACCCTACATGGAGCACTACAGCGATCAAGTTTTAGTTTAAAAAAAAAATCTTTGCTATTTTAAACTGTGTTTTATATGCTTGACAATGTTACTAACAGTGTAGTACGGCATAAGAGGATTGCTTGGTTACTCTTTGGAAACAAAGAGCTAAAGGCCAGGCTAAAATATTTTATCTGTGTGATCTTTTTGTCATTTGGAATGGATGTTATTTGGGAGATTTTGCAAATACAGTCTTGGCATTAAGCCTTGTGTTTCCAATGTAGAGTCAAATAATCCACTTATGTTGTACTATGCTACTTGCAACATTGTCAGTCATATTATACTGGCAAAACTTTACATGCATGGATAACATATTTACCAATACATGTACATTATTAGAACTTATGGTTCTATAATCTCCCTCTACACACATTCTTCCACATGCAGAGCTTATAAAAGTTTTAGAATTTTTTTTTTTATCTTGCAAAAATGACTTCCTCCCTAAGAGGTAGGGATTGGAAGTCACAACTTGAAGACTAAGGGCAGCCTTTATTTAATAGTTTGTACATGGAACACCATATTGTTTTCACTTAGGCTTGTTTTTTTATGTAAGACTTTTGTATTGCTGCAACAAAATAAAATGTGTATGACTAACATTGTTTACCTTATGTCATAACCTAGTCCAGTGTGACTTTATCACGATTATGATCTTACATTGTATTTTCTGTTTAAAGGAAGTGTCCTCTGCACTGATGTGTATTCTGCTGAACTCTATTTACAGCATTTATACAAATGAGTCAAACAATAAATTGTTTATTTCTACTACTTTAGCTGCATACCGACATGTTCTGTTTCGATTCTTAGAGCGTTTACTGAATGGTTTGGCTGTGTGACCTAATGCTTCAAAGGCAGCTGGTTTGCTTCTAAAAGTGCATATTTACTCAACAACTTTTCTTTACATCCCAAGATGACAACAACCGAAATATTTTTAACTTCATTACTATATCCAGGGAATAGCCACATGCTTGGATTGTTTTATGGCTTCTGAAATGCAACTACAGAAAACAACTGATAAATCCAAGCCCTTGGTCTGCTGCATATTATTAGTGCCTGTTGAAATTCTGAGGAATATAATTTGCAATCATTGGAACTACAGAACTACATGTGTGAAGGAGGCAGATATGCATACTAAGGTAGTAACTTAGATACCTGCTGGAGATGACATGGGAGAAGAGAACAGAAGAAAGATGAGATGGAACCTACTTAACTCTCCTCTGGGAGGGATGAGTGCACACTTCTGCCATAGATCCATTGATGGAAACCTTGGTAATGTGAGCATGTTGTGTGTAAGGAAGATCAAAGCTTTGGTTGCATCACATGTAGAGGTTTGGCAATACACCACAAACCAACTATGGGTTACATGTGGGTGTGGTTAGAGATGCATAAATAACCCAGACTGATGCCGGCATGACAGCCACATTGATTGGTTCTTTTTGCATGAAAGTGAATGAGCAAGAAATAGCTATCAACCAGCAAGGAGCAGATGAGACAGATACATTGCAGAGCGCTAATGGCTGGTAAGCAGTGGCCACAAAATGGAAGTCGAATGTTCTGGTACCTTTGATAATTCTCCCCTACTCCAGGGTACTGTAATCTTTCAGTTTGTATATTTACATAGTAAAGGTGGTGGAAGTGTAGCCCACATTGTAAGGAAGAGCAGAGGGTACCCTCGCCCCCCAAAATTTGAAGGGTATGACAGCAAAGTTCACAGTTCTTTGTTTTTCTGTTTGAATCCCTGTTATTCCCCCCCCCCCCACAAAGTGCCAGGACTTGCACTGTTGAGTCACACACTTCTGGAAGATAGTTGATAATTATAATATGCAAGGTTGAGTCTTGCTCCTCTATTTGGAAGTTGGATATTACAAAGAGCAGTGTTACAAGGCTGAACATTTTAACATGCACTGTTGAATCTTACACCTCTACCAGAGAGCTGGACTTTATAACATGTACAGTTTTGCCTCAGATTTCTTATATAGAGGTGGACATTATATCATGCACTATTGAGTCTCACATTTCTGATAAGGGTATAGATATTATAACATATATAACATTTCTGATAGGGAAGTGGACATTATATCATGTACTGCTATGTCTCGCCTTTTTGGTAAGAGGCCAGACATTACAACATGTACTGCTAAGTCTCATACTTCCTTTAGGGTGGCGGACATTATAGCTCACACTGTTGCATCTCATATTTCTGATAAGGAGGTGGACATTATAAAATGCACTGTTGAATCTTGCATTTGTGCTAATGTGCTGGACATTATAACATGCACTATGTCTCAGATGTTTGCATTATAACATGTACTGCTGAGCATGGCACTTCTGATGGGGACCTGGACATTCTTATATGCATTTTGGGGCCTCAGATTTCTGATACAGTTCAGGATATTATAGCACACATTATTGTTTGTTGCATTTCAACAGGAAGCAGGATATATAATATTTGTTTGCTAATAAGGATATAGCTGACATGGAGATTATTCCATGCACTCTTTCTTCCTGTAATTCTGCTAGGAGGCTAGACATTATAATATAAACGGTTGCATCTCACATTTCTGATGGTGAACCGGACATTATAACATGCATTCCTGCATCTCATATTTCTGACAGATAAATGTATAGATAGAAAGATAGATATATAGATAGATAGATAGATAGATAGATAGATAGATAGATAGATAGATAGATAGATAGATAGATAGATAGATAGATAGATAGATAGATAGATAGATAGATACACAGACAGGAAAAACATTTCTGTAGTACCCTACTGAAGTTTATACATTCTTCATTAGTTCTTGAAACTCTTGGAACTATTAAAACCCAATTTCATTTTCACCCAGCTTAAGTACACACTTAACTGAACTTGCAGATATTAGCTATCAAAAGTCAGCATGCTTTTAAGCAACCCATTTTGGAAATAACACATCTGCAGGTTCAGATATGTGACTTGCCATCATTTCATCTTTTAGTTTCCAATGAAAACTTTAGTAGTTAATTATGTTTTACAGTCATAGGACCAGATAAATTAAGTTACTGTACCCTTTTGTACCACTGCACAAACCTACAATTCATTCCTATTAATGAATCAGCACATTCCTAGCTTGACAGCAGAGCTCACTGGTTCCCATTCACCCTGCTTCTAATCTTCTAAATTGTCTGAAGTCTGGTTCTTCAAGATTTACTATTGTACAAGATACCAAACATTTTATTAATAAGGGAATTTCCATTATAAATCATAGGTATGGTTTATAACGAAGGTCCTAATAATTACTGTGTTTCATTTTACATTTCTATGTGCGTGACCTGCTCCTGGAAGAAAGAATTACAACAGTTAATTAAAATATATGAATGACAGACAAAAATGTGCTTCAGACAACAAGAGGTCATAATACAATGTTAAAAGTAATTGAGGATGGTCACAATATGTAAGATAAATAGTTACAATATGGTTTTCTCAGTAGAAGAATTATAAATGAGTGCATTTTCTAGTATAAATAAACAACTGTTCACTACATGCATTCTGAAGGTGTAAACATAGTTTGAAAAAGATTTTAAGACCATTCCTTGCTGTTCACTATGTCTGTGTGTGGAATATGTTGTTTAATTTTGCTAGGAAATACAATTACCTATTTATTGGCAACTTTTCTTTCAAATGATTGTTGATTATTCATTTTTGGTACAAGGGTTCTCTGTCCAGAAGCTTACTTTTTAATAATGTTTACCTCAGTCCCCCATGACATTTGGAGACACATTCCCAGTTAATGTGAAATATAAACCTAATTATAATCTACACTAAAAATTATAAGCTTTAACAAGTTGTTCACATTGTTGAGGTGTCCCTTTATTTAAAGTGACGTTTCAGATGCTGTATTCTTTCACATAATTAATGAACTTGTGCCTGCTAAATTTACTGTTGTGCTAAAAAGCAGTTTATACAATAATCACAAGTGTGTATCACATTACATAATGCAAAGCTACAACTGTAGCAGTAAGCTTATTTGACAGCACACTGCCAGACAAGAAGAACATGTATACAAAATTATTGTGGGTAAAAGTGAATAAAACCATCAATATATCTTCTCATCATAATATTTTCTTTTATTTTTTACCTCTGCTATAAACAAACTACTATGAAGGGCAACCAAGCAGAACAAATTACCTACAAGTCTCAATGTGTATCAACAAATAATCTACTTCTGGGGTATTGCAAATATTGCACATTAAAGATAACTAGAAAAGGCTATGATTTGAAAGTGGTTTTCATTATAGGAATATTAATTAAATAGTCGAAAACTAGTTATAATGCAAATACTCTACACTGTAGTAAGTTATAAACACAAGCTTAAGTCTTCTAGCTTAAATGATGTGAATATAAACAGTGCTCCAGTGAAATATGTAAGTATCTTGCATTTATTTTTTTTAATGTGAATGCTTCTTGATTAGGTGTGTATCACATTCATTCCAAAGAGAAGTATATGAATGTGCTCTCTTGTATTTAGTTTCAAACTCACACAGTGGTAAGCTAGCAGCATTTTATGATGGTATAACCACTTCCATAGTTCATTGGTTCATACGCTCTTACTAAGCGTACAGCCAAGGAAGATATCAAGAAGTTAAGGCACATCACCCAGCAATAGTGAAAGACTAACAGTGTCCCAGTTAAGTAGAGTTTCTCCACATATCACCAGAGAAAGATTGGGATCAACCATGCTGCCCCTCCAAACTGGTTTTAAAGATTGCTAGAGAAGTGTTCTGCTTGATAGCTAAAGGCAGCCTAGTCCAGAAACTGGGAATGTAATATGCTGGGTTAGGGCACTCTACCTAGTGTTACTGATGTATTAGTACAGATTAAGGTCTCTAGAACAGGTATTTGCATTATCCCAAGTTCTATCTAGGTTGAATAGTTCAAAGAGTGCTGGATCACTCATAGTACAGAAGGCTAAGCAGAGATCACCCCCTGAGGAGTCTGTATGACACTGAGTAGAGGGACATGACTTTTAGTCTAATAGAGTAGCTAACTGCACTAAGAGCTGAGATTATTTAAGTCAAAAAAGTCAAAAGTAACTTTGTCATTCAGATCATACACAATGCACAGCTAAAAGAAATTTCATTTATCCAAGCTCATGTAAAAAAACAGAAAAAACACAGAAACAAAAAGACATACACAATATCAGTGACAACAGTTACAGCAAAGGCACAGAAACACAGAAACCACAAAGCTTCAACAACTGCGATCTCCTGCAATCCACTCTATCCACATCGCTGCCAACTCCCTCTCCTACACCAGCATATCCCAACTCCAGTCTGGTCCCCTCTGACACCGCAGACCACGTCCAATGCAAATAAAAACTTGGAAGACAAAAAATCAGACATCTAATACTGTATTTGGAACAACTGCCACTACCTGAAAGGCCTGAATGGCCACAGCCAGTCCAACGATCCTCCAACAATTCAGTCATCACACCGTCATAGTCACCCTTCCATCTCCGACACCGTTAGCAGCTTCCAAATCAAAACTGGAACCTCTGTAAATTTTAAAAGGCCTGAATTGGAGCTGTTGGTCAGACGGTGAGCCAGACGCCTCCTAAGGATGCACTATATGTACAATGAAAAGCATAATGAGCAATGAATAAAGATCATCTTTTCTTTTCTGATGCTAATGATAGGAAGTGAAAAGAAAGACAGGCCTGACTACTCAAGGGTCTTCCTCTTTCATTACTACCTGCAGCGACATACTGATTCACAGGAGTTTATCTACAGCATATATTTTGAGACGGAAAGATTCTTGCAAGACATACACTAATCCATTGGATCTAAAAATACAACCAGATCTTCTCATAGCAAAAATAGATTTGTCCTGCTTATTTTGCAACTTACATCTAAACCAGTTAGGATTGCTACAAATGAACCATGATTGAATGTTTTTAAAAGGAGAACACCAGAGTTCTTTAAACACATTTACATCTGCTACAAAAACAGCAAAGTGCACCTTGAAAACTCCCCATCTAATCCAAACAGTGCTAGTCAATAGCAGAAATCATGCCCTCTGATTATTCTTTCTTTCTTTCTTTCTTTCTTTCTTTCTTTCTTTCTTTTTCTATTGTTCATTTATTTATCAATTCCAAACAGGGTTGCTACTCATCAGACCATTTTCAGCCATGACACAGACTCCTTGAAAAGTTCAAAATAAAGACAGGAGCAGCAACATTATGTTGAAAGTATGCTCTACAAAGCTTGCAAAAAGTATTTTAAATATGTAGATAGTACACATTGACAAAGCAAGTTAACATTTGCAATAGCATAGATAGTAAATATCACAAAAGTTCATCTTAAATTATAATAATATGGATCATTAGGCTAAGTATCTATATTAAAGAATGTCACAGGGTCATTATAGTAAACAGCTTGGGAGATAAAAACTTCTAACCATTTACTTTTAAACATATGCTTCATTTTCGAGAAATTAATGCTGCTTTAGCTTAGCTTTGAAACCTTCTGCTGTAAATTATGGATATCACAGCACAGTTCATTTAAAAATATCTGGCCCAGTTTTAGAAAAATTACTTTCCCATACTGGCTAAGAAGAGTGTAACCCTAGCAGTCAATGATGATCAGCAGGTCTTTTTTAGTAATTTATATTGGCTATCTTGTGTATGAAGTCTGCATGTCTTCCCTCTGTTCATTCAGGTTTTCTTTGGATTGTCTCTCACATTCCAGTGACATGTAGTAGGTGGATTGGAAGCTGTGAATTTTCCATAGGTGTGAGTTTGTGTGAGTGGTACAGGAGAATGACTGCAACAGGGCTAGACACCATTAAGTGTGAAAACACTGGCTCTAAGTACTGGTCATTGTTGATGCGACACCTTGATCCCATGTATGAAAACGGAAAAAAGGGAGTTAATGTAGATGCCAATTCCAAGTGTGTTAATATTCAAGAAGGACAAACCAGCATATTTTGTTAACTGAGGTCTGCAGATGGTACAGGTTCTTACTGGAGCAGAGGCAAACAAGAGGAAATTTATATTCCAGCTCTGGAAGGATTACTTCCTTAGTTGGAGCCTTAGGTATGATGGGAAACCATGGAGTGAAAGTTTATAGCAAAGTTATAGTTGTGTAAATGTTTTCTACTGCTATCTCAATACATGCTTTAAATGAGAAGTCAGGATACAAGATAAACCCTCATAGTTCTGCTGATTTCCCTGGAGAATGATATTGTGTAGACAGTCTTTGAGAATGTATGGTGATATTTACAATTAGTCTTTGGGAAGTGATAAATAGCATTGCTTCTGAGTTTTTATGAGCTTCGTACCAGCTTGTTCTTTTCTTTATCCAGCCCCAAATATCTGTAAAGTAGATCAGTAGTTTTTGCCGTGAGTATCTAAAGGAGTGGTCTGATGTTAAAGGAAGGCTGTTGTCAACAAAGACAATAATGTGTTGTCAACAAAGACAGTAATGTTTGAAGAGGATAGGTCTTGCTTAAGATCATTATTAAAAGTGAAAATAGCAGTGGCCCCAACATAACCTCTGAGGCGTACCAAATTTGAGGGTGCCATATTAAAAACTGAAGTCTCTTTAATTTCTCCAAGTCTTTTGGGTTTCTAATACCATGATGGGAATGGACCCCATTCCTAAGTCAGAGTCTGATTAAAATTCATGAAATTAGTATTCTTTCACTCTTTGGTGTCAGCCAGTAGTGCTTTTTGCAGCACCCACAATGTGCCCAGTAATGACATCTTCTTTAATTTGTATGGGGTTACATGGATTGGTAACACATCTAAATACAATTGTAAATTATTTTTATATAATTCATTGCTCCCACTACTACTGTAACTGTCTGGGTATCTTTCTTCCACGTGGCTCTCATTTCTGCATGCAGATTCTGGTATTTTATGACTTTGTGTATCTCTGTATGCAAGACACTATAATCACTGGGTGTGGCGTTTTCAATGATCAATGCTACTTTTGTCCTCTTTTCTTGGACCACTATGTCAGGTTTTCTAGCATCTATCTTTGGAACTGTTGGTAATGGGTGATCCCATATGATATAAACCTCATCATTTTCTATGATGCTTTGTGGCTCATGTTTCCAGTGTTTTTCAGCCACTTCAGTACCATAATGTTTGCACAATCCCCAGTGCAACAGTCTCGCCATGTTATTATGCCTTTCAGTATACAGTCCTTCTGCCATTAGTGTGCCTGAACCAGCGACGAGGTGTGTGACTGTTTCCAATTCGGTTCCACAAAACCTGCATTTGTCTGTTTCTTCCACATGTTCAATGGACTTTGTAAACCAGCGTGTATGTAGCCCACTATCTCGGGCTACCAATATTAACCTTTCATTTCTTGGTTTGAACTTCCCTCTCCTCAACCATTCCTGCGTTCATTCTTGATCAACATGAGGCTCTTCCAGATGTTTTCTATACTTGCAACTATATTTATGTTTTTTCTACATTTCTTGCCTTCTCATCTGGTCCTTCACCTTATATTCTTTCTTTTGTATTTTGGCACATTCAGTTGCTACCTGATTTTTATCCACTTCTGGTTTGATTTCCTGAAGCCTCCAATGTGCATCTTGACATGTTCTGTATAGTAAATGGATAGCCTAAAAACTGTATTATTGCTGAATCTGACTTCCTGTAACTTGGTAAGTAGAAGGGAGTGGCTTCCTATTCCAAATACCTTAGTCATGTCTATAACTGCATCTAGTAGAAGCTGCTCATTATTTATGTCATTATTACTGATTGTACCAGTGACCATTTACAGGGCTGTCATTCTGTTGAAGCCATGACAGAAGCCATATCAAGCATCACACAATAAGCTGTAACTGTTTACACCTTTGTAATTGGGCATAAGTTTGTTTTTGTGGTACTGATGGTGATTTAACCATATGAATAGGAGTGTCAACTTTGGCAGTAAAAGGTACAGAAACATTTCCACTGGGAAGAGAAAGGCAGAACGGATATTTCAATTGCTCATCTAATAGCAGGGTTGCTAATTTTAAGAAGCTCAAATGCAGAATACTGAACTTAGTGCCTGATTTATTTTCCAGCTTCTCAATGAGTCAAGTTACATTTGGGGGTTAATTCCCTGAAGTGATAGGCAAGGCAAAGTTTGGAAGTGCTGTTGTACTGAAGGGTTAACTGTAGTATATTGTAAGGTAAGAAGGTGCAGAAAGATGACTGGTTGTTAATTACAAATAAATCTGTGGCTATATAAGTCATGTGGTCATCACCAAAGGAAGCGTTTGGAGACTGAAAATGTGTGTGTGATGTATCAGTAAAATGGCCTGTTAAATTCTTTATGGTTTTCCAAAACAATTTACAGCAGGAGAGAAGAGCAACTTGTTTATTTTTAAAATATGTGCCTTTTGAACAATCTATTGCAATTCTAAAAGCTTTCGCTGGAGGTGAAAAGAATTGCTGGAAGTTGCTGTAATTTATATTTTGTTCTAGTTTTTCCATGCTAGAATTACATGACTTAAAGTACTTTAATATCTGGAGGTAATAGTATATCTTCTGATTTAAATAAATAAATAAGCAGGAATAAATGATCTTACCAGTCAGCAATGTAACCATTCACTATTACACTCCAGAAATACAACATTCACTTTAACAGTATAGAAAAATAAATACAACCCTATTTACAACATTACTTGTACATAATAATATTCTTACTCACGTTTTCTCTTCTCCTATCTTTACTGACCATCTCCCAAGTCCCACTAAACAAAGCATGCAATTACTAAACTTGCATTCCCACACTTGTACTCTAGCACTATATATACCTTCTAATGATGAAAGATCAATCACTGTAGGCATATTAATTATACTGGATAATGCAACTATATCTCTTGAAACAATATTCCTAAGTGTCCTTAATTTTGATTGGCCCACAGTTCTTGTAAAAGTATTGACCTCTGTAATAATCAATACGGATTAGCACAACTTGTAGATATTACCACAAGGACAGAAAAAGCAACTGAAAAAGAAAGCATCTTAGACTGGATGTCAACAACATCCTCAGCAAAATTTCCCAAAGAGGAAATATGACAGAAACCACTAATAATCACAACCAGTCAATGGCATTGTCACAAAAAGAAATACTGCCAGCCCAGCTATGTGGAATTTTGTAAATAAGTATATGTCATTTGTGAATATTAATATGATTTATATAGAAGTGTAACAGAAGGAGATACTGCCAGCCCAGCTATCTGGAATTTTGTAAATAGTTATGTGTCATTTGTGAATATCAGTAGGATGCAATTGCTTATGTTACCACTATATTAGAACTGTATGTTGTTGCTGTCTGTATATCAAGCTGTTGGTACAGAAGTGTGTGTAAAGTATTGGAAAAGAACATAAATGTATATAAACCATTGCACCTGTGTAAATGCATATGTTTTAACAGTAGAAACTAGAACATAGGGAGTTAACTGGCCAAACTTCAGGAAAATAGTTGAAATTAAATTGTTTTATAACCATGTACTAAATGAGGTGTTCATTTTCAGTTTCAGTGCAACAAGAGATATACTGCCTGTAACTATAGAGCCTATTGCATTGTATTGTAAGTGTTTTATTGCTTTATGTTTCCTAGCAGCTACAAACATCTGAAGGCTATGTGTTTTCCCAGGGAGATGCTAAAAGCTAGTAGTTTCTGACAATGGAGGTTGTTTGTGAGCCTGGGAACTGAAGTCAGGTGACAAAAACTGATGTCATGCTGAAAGTATCCCAGCAGCAATATTTGAGATATTAATTTAAGAATTCTCTGGAAAAGAGAGACAGGTCCTTTTGTATTTGTTTTTGACCTGACAACATCCACTCACCACCTCTACACTTGCCTTGTTGTGAGTAAGTTAACTAGGGTACTGTAATTTCTCTTAGATTCAGTTAGGAATATTGTGAACTATAGCTTAGATGTGTTCTGTATTTATCTGAAATTGTCCTGCAATGTTCTTTTAAATATTTCCTGTGATTTTGAACTCTGAAGTTACTGTGATGATCTACTGAGTATTTCCTTGTTCTTTTATTTATTATTAAATATATTTAAACCTATCTTTGTGGCTGATATTTGTGAGACATATTTAACCTCTGAGAGTACTTGCATATTTATTTGGTGACACTGTGGTACACTCCTTATAGCCTGGCACTTGGTCAAACTACCATTTAGATTAATAGTAACATTACACAGTAGGACTGGCCACACTTTGCTAAGGGCCTTAAAGTAGCTGATAAGTAGTGTCTGGTGGTGGTTAAAAGTACCTTATAGTCTGGGCAAAAGGAACATAGCTAGTACACCTGAGCCAACCTTTCCTTGGAGTATATGTGTGTGTGTTTGTATATAAATCAAATTTCAAAGAGTGTGTATGTGTGAGTGTGTGTGTGTGTGTGTGTGTGTGTGTGTGTGTGTGTGTGTGTGTGTGTGTGTGTGTGTGTGTGTGCGCGCGCGCGTGTGCGTGTGTGTGTGTCAGCTACTTGGGCAGGGACACGAAGCACTGTTTGGACAGAGAGGGTGCTGGAGGTCTTGGTTTGGCTAGTCAGCTGAGATCTCAACCCTATAGCTGTGTCAGTAGGGAGTGTTATTGGGGATCTGGAGAAAGAGGGAGAAACCAGCCCCAGACTGACTGTGATATCTTTGTGCTCTTAAGGGAAAATGCACTTTGCTGTGTGTGTAGTTATCATCCTCCCAGTTTGTACATCCCACACTATTGCCAGTGGTGAGGATTTAGGCTCCTTAATTACTGGGCCAGTGCAGGGGCATCACATATTAATTGGTGGGCAGTGGTGGGGTATCCACATCACATATTAATTGACTTGTAGTGGTGGGATATCCACATATTAGGATTCAGTCGTGTGGGTATTGAATTCCTGTAGCCTGTAAACAGTGGTCACTAAGGAAGGTGTCTATACTCTCAATCGGGCACACAGTGAACATTCAGAATTTCATATCAGAATTGTTTTATTTTTTTTTGTTAGCTTAGTTAGTCAGGGAGAGCAGGCATGCATGTCGGCAGAGGAGTATGGCAAGGCTGGCTGAGATGCACCAGACTAAAGGACTGGTGCATGCTAAAGTGACTAAAGCAGAAAAGATTGCAGCCTTGGGCACAGCTGCATCACGGACCAGCAATCAAGAGGATAACCAGGCTGGACTTGAAGATGTACAACTCTCAGAAAATGGACAGTTCAACCTTTCCACAGATGACTTAAAAATCCATCTTGAGTTAAAGAGACTTGAACTGGAGGCCAAACATTTGGAAATAGAAGCAGCAGAGAGACTGAGACATTTGGAGGCTGAGAAAAATGAGAAAATGCGATGTCTGGAAGCTGAGGAGAATGAGAGGCAGAGGCAGCATGAAAAGGAGATGCTGACTCTTCACCGGGTCATGGAGGTAATGTGGAAGGGAGTAATTGAACCCCAGAAGCAACAAAGGTCAGTAAATTTCTTCCACAATTTACAGAGGGAGATAATTTTGATAGCTTCATTCATATATTTGAAAGGGTATGTAAACAGTATAATACTGACCAAGAACTCTGGGTATGGTTCCTGACCCCCTTACTCTATGGTAAAGCTGTAACTGCTATTTCTAAATTGTCTGATACTGATTGCTTAAATTATAATATGGTCAAAATAGTTTGTTAGAATGTTTTATGTTAACACCTGAATCTTATAAGAAAAAGTTTTGTGAGCATAGACGCAAGACAGATGAAAGTGTGTGTGAATATATTGCTGAACTAAGCACTTATTTTCATAGGTGGGTGAGTGGATGTCAGGTCACCACTTCTGAAGGGCTGGCAGACCTTTTTGTGAGAGAAAAAGCCCTTAGCACTTTACCTGAGGACATGAGAACCTGGTTAGCAGATAGAGAATGTACCACAGCAGAAAAGTTGGGGAAGAAGGGAGACCAATACCTAGCAAGCAGGGCATTACTGCACAGGAAAGGGATACCCAGTGCTGCTCATGGGTCTAAGGGAACCCATGGTCGGCAAACTAAACCACCCCAACAGAGTCCACCAGTAGCAGGGGAAGCCACTAATCCAGGTACACATTTAGGACCAAGGGTTAAATGTTTTAAATGCAACCAGTGGGGCCATGTAGCATAATGGTACAAAACTCGGTCTATATTAAAATCTTGAAGTCTGACATATCAAATACGATATTGTCCACACGAGAATACTGAAAGCACACCACATCGAACGTTTAAACGGAAAATCTCAGTAGGGGGAGATTTCCATTTACTTCAATGTAGTGTGTTCTCGGAGTTGGTATATATAAGTAGGGGGGTGTGGGGGGTGCAGGGGGGCTTGCCCCCTGCCTACACACTATTTAGTTTTGTTTTTTTTAATTTAGTATTTTTTTTTTTGTTTCAATGGTTTAAGACTTCAATCACTAAAGTTCGATCTTTAGTGATTCGAAGTTTTAAACCTTCGAGATTATAATATAGACCCTACCAAATGACCACAAGAGGTTATATCCTATCTTAGTAAATGGGAAACAGGCCACTGCTAAGAGAGACACAGCCTCTGACCTAATCATTGTGAAGCCTGCAATGGTTAAAGATGACCACTACTTGCTTGGGCAGTCTACTCCAGTCAGAGCTTTAGGAGGGACCCCATTCCAAATAACTTTGCCTAGGGTTCACATTGACTGGGAGGGTGGAAAAGGAAGCAAGCAAGTAGGTGTGTTTGAGGATATCCATTCAGATGTCCTGACAGAGAATGACCTTGATAATGCAGTACCTTGTGTGCATGCAGTTACATGTAGTCAGGCTTAAAGACAAGCATGTGGGTCTGTTAGAGTAGGCAAGACCCAGACAAACCACACATTTGCAGCCAGGACTGATGAGGTGGTTACTTCAGGGGGGGAGCTACCCTGTAGCAGTGAGACTGAAGGTGAGCCACAACTGCTTGTGGGTACTGATGTCCCCTAGGTCAGAGTGACTGCAAGGGCAAAGGTCAGTAGAAGTACCCAGGCTGACAGTGAGGCACCGCTTTCAGAGAATACCAAACTTCCTGTGGGAAAGGGAGCAAAGAGAAAGCCGAGACAGGCTGAGCTCTCAGACCCTACATTACAAGGCCTGAGGGAGGTAGCTAGTGAGTCACCTGATTCTCAAGGGAAGGGGGAATCTGCATACTGGGACAAAGGATTACTGTATAGAGAGTAGACCCCTGAGGGTAAGAGAATACAGCAGTTGGGAGTGCCCACAGCCTACCATCTGGCACTTCTAGCCATAGCCCAAGATATTCCCTTTACAGGTCATAGGGGGATAAATTATAAAAAGAGGAGTATTATGCAGAACCTTTATTGGCCTGGGATTTCCAGAGATGTAATAGGGAACTACAGGACCGGTGAGCACTGCCAAAAGGTAGACAAGACAGGAGACAAGGTGAAAGCTCCTTTGATGTCTTTGCCTGTGATTGAGGAGCCATTTCAGAGGGTAGTTATGGATATTATGGGGGTCTCTGAGTACCCCAAGCTCCACAGGGAAAAAGTATATCCTAATGATAGCAGATTATGCTACCAGATACCCTGAGGCAGTGTTTCTGTCCTCCATTGAGGAAGAAAAGGTGGCAAATGCTTTGTTAGATACTTTCAGCAGGGTAGATTTCCCAAAAAAATACTGACTGACAGAGGTGCCAATTTTATGTCAGACCTGCTGGTTTGTCAGAGGAAGCACTGTGGGGTGAAGCACATAAAGACCACCCCCTACCATCCCCAGACTAATGGTCTTGTTGAGAGGTTAGACTCTACACTCAAGACCATGCTACGAGCATTTGCAGACCAGTTCAATAGGGAGTGGGATAAATATTTGCCCTGTCTATTGTTTGCGTATAGAGAGGTTCCCCAGGAATCCACAGGTTTTTCACCCTTCGAGTTGCTGTATGGGCATTGGGTGAGTGGACCTCTAGATTTGACTCGTGATGATCGGGTGGCTGAATGTGAATCCCAAAAGGAGTCTGTTATGGCATATATCCTAAACCCCAGGACAAGGTTCAGGGAACTCATGGGCTTGGCCCAGGAGAAACTGGCTGAAGCCCAACAGCAGAAAAAGGTCTGGTATGATTGGAATACTCGAGCTAGAGAATATGCTGTAGGGCAGGAGTTTATGGTTCTTATTCCTGTCAGACAAAACAAGCAGGCAATGATGTTAACTACATGGTAGAACTACTAAGCAGGAGGCAGGGGTACAAACTGTATCATGTTAACATGATGAAACCTTACCATGACAGGGAGGCCCTTCTGCTAAGTATTGGCAAGAGGAGTTCAAGGGGGATCTATGGCTACAGGGAGCCAGCCAGGAAAATCCCAAATTACTATGGTGAAACCTAGGGTTGCAGGCACACATTAGGACAGTGCAGCAATGTACTGGCATCAGCAATTCTAAGGTAGCTGGAATTTCAAGACAGGGAATGGGGTAATGTATTCTCAGAAAATCATCCGTGTGACAGAAGGAGATACTGCCAGCTCAGCTCTCTGGAATTTTGTAAATAGTTACATGTCATTTCTGAATATAAGCAGGATGCAATTGCTTGTGTTACCACTATATTAGAACTGTATGTTGTCTGTATATCAAGCTGCTGGTACAGAAGTGTGTATAAAGTATTGAGCTTAAGGATGTGTCCACAGTATTGGAAAAGAACAGAAATGTATATAAACTATTGTACCTGTGTAAATGTATATGTTTTAACAGTAGAAACTGGAACATAGAGTGTTAACTGGCAAAACTTCAGGAAAATAGTTGAAATTAAATTGTTTTATAACCATGTAATAAAGAGATCTTCTCTTTCAGTTTCAGTGCAACAGGAGACATAATATCTAGAACTAATCATGAAGAACAAAAACAACTCCAACTGCTGAAGGTGCCCCAAAGCAGAAAAAAACGTAAATATGAACTTCTGAGTGCACCACAACAGAACAAATTAAGTCTTCAGTGATAAAAACTACTTTTTAATAAAAAAAGACGATAAAAACAAAAAAGCATTTGAAAAACACAAAAATCCCAGCAACTATGCCTGGCGCTTGGTCAAACTACCATTTGGATTAATAGTAACATTACACAGTAGGATTGGCCACCCTTTGCTAAGAGCCTTAAAGTAACTGATAAGTAGTGGCTGGTGGTGGTGGAAACTACCTTATAGTCTGAGCAAAAGAGATCATAGTTAGCAAACCTGTTCCAGCCTTTCCCAGGAGAGAGAGTGTGTGCGTGTGTGTGTGTGTGTGTGTGTGTGTGTGTGTGTGTGCGTGTGTGTTTGTGGTGTGCGTGGTGTGCGTGCTTGTGCGTGCGTGTGTGTGTGTCTGTGTGTGTGTCTGTGTGTCTGTATATAAATCAAATTTCAGAGTGTGTGTGTCAGCTACTTGGGCAGGGACATGAAGCACTGGTTGAACATAGAGGGTGCTGGAGGCCTTGGTTTGGCCACTGAGCTGAGATCTCAAGCCTATAGCTGTGCCAGTGAGGAGTCTTATTGGGTATCTGGTGAAAGATGGAGAAACCAGCCCCAAACTAACTATGGTTTCTGTGCACTCTTAAGGGAAATTTCACTTCACTGTGTGTGTACTTGTCATCCTCCCAGGGTGTACATCCCCAGCTGGCTCCCTGATTACTGGGCCAGCGCAGGGTCATCATAGGCATATAGAAACATACTCAAATTTATAGAAACATACAATACAAAATAGTCAAAAATTCAACCAAATGCAGCCAGGACACCTTCTTTTCTATTTTAAAGTATAGCAACTAGGAAGCATTAAAGGTTCTGGCTGTGATTCAGAAAGGTTACTGCTAGTGATATGCTTTTTCTACTGCTAGTGATATCCCTTGTGATTCAAAGACAATCTTACCCCATTGCTTACCTCAGAGACATGCATTTGTACAATGGTCTGTCTCTGTGGCCTACAACAAATGCTAAAGATAAATTTTAGGGGAATGCCATATGGTAATTAGCCATGTGATCTTCCCACAGAAATGGCTGCTCTAAGGGCTTTACACAGCAGTGTAATTCATAGAATTACTTATCTGCATAAATCCTTACTGCAAGCAGTGGTAACCAACCTGGTCAACAGTTCATATTCATTCTTTACCTTTAACAGGTAAGATCATTTTAAAGGTAAGTGTCAGGGAGTTTAGTAGGTAACATTGTGGATAATTAAATAAGACAGGAGTCAAAGCTTGACATGGCAGAGTTGAAGATGTTAAGATTTGCACTGGGTGTGATGAGGATGGACAGGAATAGGAATAAGTATATTAGAGGGTCAGCCCAGGTTGGAAGGTTTGGAGACAAAGCCAGAGAGGCAAGATTACGTTGGTTTGGATATGTGCTGAGGAGGGATGCAGAGTATATTTGGAAAAAGATGTTAAGGATGAAGCTGCCAGGTAACAGGAAAAGAGGAAGGCCTAAGATAAGGTTTATGGATGTGGTGAGAGAGGACATGCAGGTGGTTGGTGTGACAGAGCAAGATGCAGAGGACAGGAAGAAATGGAAACAGTTGATCTGCTGTGGCGACCCCTAACGGGAGCAGCCGAAAGAAGAAGAAGAAGAAGAAGATTGTGGATAATTAAATGTGTGTATGCATGTGGCTATTTGTGTAAGTGTATGTAGGTTTATGAGTTGTGTCAAGTGTGTGCGCACGTGTGTGTGTGTGTTTGTGTGGTGAGTATGTATTTCTGTCTGGGTAATAGCAGTAGGGAGCTCAGTTATGCAATTGGTATTGTAGGTATGTGTTTTTTGCATGTGTGTGTGTGTTGTGTACGTGTAAGTGTGTGAATGGGTGAGAAAATGTGAGTGTGAAGAGGTAGTGGAGTGACTGATGAACAGAAAGTGTGTGCATGTGTGGGGGGTGCCAAACCTCTTATCTCCCCCTAGAATAATGAGTCATAGAAGTAATGAGAGGAAAAATTTTCTTCATTTTAATCACCAGAAAAGTGCTAGAACCACAGGTTTTGCAACTCAAAAAAATTATCGACAGAGGAAAACTCTAGACACTAAGGAATATTTCTACATATTACTTTAGGCCACTGAAGAATCTGACAGAGCAACAGGTGGGTCTTGCAGCTGATTGCATTTACTGACAATAAGAAGAATGAATCTCTAATGTCTGGCATTACTGACTGACTGTTATGGTCCATGATGTACAGAAAGCCATGCTCAATTTCTTCCAAGTAAAGCTGTGGACACCAGACAACACCAGGGAGTCTTTATAAATATTACTTTAATCCACTTAACGATTTAATAGAATAACAGGCCTTTCCATCATTATACATTTTCTGAACAATAAGAATAAAGAATGGAGTCCATTGACTGGCACCTATCCAGGCATGTCTAAGGGTCAGCACCCGCTGTTTTTTCCTGCCTACCTGATGAATCTTGGCATCTTGGGGCATTGCAGCAATTGCCTCATGTACACAGACAACCCTCTCCTCCCACCACCCAACACTACAACCTGTGAGAGATGCACTTATATATCCAAACTGGAAGCAAAGATCTCTTCACACAAGATTGAACTAGACAGACAAGTGGAAAAGGTAAACACTTTTACCACACAACACTCATCACATAATCCGTCAAAACATACACCACCAAAACACACACATAGCAACACAAGACACACACCTACATTCATGGAGGTTCTCAATAAAAATCTGCTCAAGCAACAGAGACCTCCAAAGCAGAAACACAAGCAACCTCCACCCCCCAACACAACCCAAATGACACATAGCCCACAAAATCTGTGTGCCACGCAACCACAGCCCATAAGGCATAACAATGTACCCAACACTCTAGTCACAGGTGACTCTATAGTCAGGTGCACTGATGTTCCACTCACCAGGCTAAACAAGGAGAAAGTTACTGTCAGCTGCCTGTCTGGTGCCAGGATCCGCCACATAATGCACGCACTCAGGTCACTCCACAACAAGTACAAATATGACTCTGTCATTGTCCATGTTGGTGTGAATGACCGAGACGTACCTCCCTAGACTACATGAAAAGAGACATGGAGGAGCTCTCCAATCTTGTAGACCAGGCAGGTTTGACCCTAGCCCTGAGTAGCATTCTGCCATCACTCAGAATGATACCACAGTACAAGGACAAAATGATTGACTTAAACAATTGGCTAAGCTTCTGGTGTCATTCTAAGGGGATCCAGTATCTGTCTGCCTGGGATGACATGATCAACAGACCACAATACTTTGCCAGAGATGGCCTGCACCTGTCGCCCTTGGGATCCCGGATACTGGCTAAGGCTCTTACCACCCCTATAGTGCCATATTTAGGCAAGGTTCAAATGACAAATTCACCACCGTAACAGGTACAAGCGAGCAAAATCTGAGGGTAATGCTACTCAATGCTAGAAGTCTACATCTCAAAATGCATTCATTCGAGGCACTCCTTAAAATGGAGAACATCGACATCCGTGCAGTAACAGCGACCTGGTTCAAGGCTCCAGAGAGCACCCCTGCATTACCAGGCTATAATTTATACCACACCTTTCGGCCAACTAACCTGGACCGAAACACTAAAGGCGGAGGCGTGTCCATATTCATTAAGGATATCCACACCTCCAGGCTAGTTTCTCAGTATAATGCATCCGAGATTATCCAAGTGCAACTAACTCTGGGCAAGACGGCAATCCAAATTGTAACTTGCTACAGATCCCTCACCATACCCCAGGATTCCCATTCCTCATTTCTTGATACACTGTAAAATATTAGGGTACAACCCAACACCCTAATAATGGGCGATTTCAACTACCCCACTATTCACTGGGAAAACTACTCATGTACCAACGTTTTTGCTCAATGTTTTCTGGAATTCATAAATTCCAATGCTTTGGTTCAGCTTATCCACACACCCACCAGGGGCAGCAATATTATAGACCTGGTCATTACCAACATGGGCAACCAATGTTCCACACCATAGGTCAATTCCTTATTGGTCAGATCCGACCACAAGCTAATCACCTTAGACATCCACATCCTGCCCCCACCCCCCATTAGGGAAACCACCGTAAAAAATTTCTCCAAAGCCAACTTCACGCTTCTTAAGACAGAAGTGGCAAACTTCACAACACCCATGCAGATGGACAATAGAGGTACAACTGCTGAATCCTACACAAATGCACTTTATAATCACTTACACGAGTGCATGGATCGTGCTATCCCTAACAGAACCAAGATGCTATCCTCCAAAAAAGGAAGCCAATCTGGTGGTTCCCTGCCATAAACAAACTCTACAACAGAAGAAAGAAACTGTTGCAAAAAAGAGTAAAATCCCATGATTGGAGGAGCTCCCTGGTCAGCCTCAGTAAGAAGCTGAGATCCCTCGTAATATCTTCCAAAGCTGGTTATGAAAACAAAATTGCCACTGATTCTAAAGACAACCACAAAACATTCTGTATCTATGTCAAGAATCTCAATGGCAACACTCAGATCTGCTTTGAGTTACAGCACAATGGCACTAAACATACAGAACCAACTGATATTGCCAACATCCTGGCAGATAGGTTCAGTGCTAACTTTACCTTCCTCTCACTCCCTAAAGGGCCCATCTCTATACCTGAAGAATGCAAAGTTCCTGTAATCACAGCTGCACAGGTAAAACCACACTCTCCAAAGCCAAGAACACACCATCCATTGAACCTGACAACATCCCGAGCTGCGTTCTACATGAACTACAGAATGAACTGGCACCCCACCTAAGCACCATGTTCAGTTATAGCTTCACCTCAGGCTTTGTGCCCAAGAATGGCACACAGCAATGTTTATCCCACTCCACAAAGGGGGATCCACCACAGACACTGTGAACTACCGCCCTATTAGCCTAAAGAGCCTGGTCTGCAAGGCCATGGAACATATCATCATGGAACTTATAAACAAAGACATTGGTAATCTCCAAACTCTGGACCCCACCCAGTTTGGGTTTGTAAAAGGCAGATCATGTCTCTTACACCTAACAGACTTCTTTGAAGCAGTCACCAAAGCCGTAGATGAGGATAAGGAGATTCACACAGCCTATCTAGATCTCGACAAGGCTTTTGACACCATCCCCCACTCTGGAATTATAGATAAACTCACTAAACTAAGTATAAATCCCTATGTCACAAGATGGGTTGCCAGCTGACTCACTGACAGAACCAACACTGTGAAAGTAGCAGACTCCAAACCCAACTTCATATCAGTGGCAAGTGGAGTACCACAGGGTTCAGTCCTGGGTCCTCTCCTGTTTGGTATCTGCTTTTCTGAAGTACAGGCTAACACAGAAGGTCTTTGGCTAATAAAGTTCGCAGATGACTGCAAACTAAGAGCCATAATCAAAACTCCTAAATATGTGGACATCCTATAAAAGGGCCTCACTGAGACAGATGCCTGGTGTCAAAGCCATGGCCTCAAGCTCAATGCCAAAAAGTGCATTGTCATCCCCTTTGGTAAAAACTCTGTACCCATGAGCTACCACATAGTTAGTAGTCTATTTAACACTGAAAGTATGATAAGAGATCTTGGGACACAGGTGGCCAGTAGTCTCTCCTTTGATAATCACATCACCACAGTAGTCAGGAAATCCTTCTGTGTGGCACACCTCATCACAAAAGATTTCACGTCCAGGAAAAAAGAGCTCATTGTTCCCCTCTACTCATCACTCATTAGACCTATTATAGAGTACACCACCCCTTTTAGTATGTACATCACAAGACATCTACAACAACTGCAAAGACTGCAGAAATACCTCACAAAGAGGATTACCAGCCTCAGACAGATGCCCTACGCAGACCGTCTCAAAAAACTCCAGCTTTACTACATCATATATTGCCTACTCAGAGGTGATCTCTGCCTAACATACAAAGCTATGTCAATCCCAGAGCTGTTCGACATGCTCCACTTAAATCCCAATCCCTTTGAGCTACAAGCTCTAGGGACCTAAACCTTATCACCACAATAAACAGAACATGCTGGAGGGATAGTTTTCTGTCCCAGAGATTTTCTATACTCTGGAACAAACTATCTATCTATATCAAACAAAGCTCCTCATTAGCACTCTTCAAGAAAAATCTTGATGATTGGATGGGAAATAGGAAATTCACCCCGGGGATCACCTCTGTGGCTTTGTTCAACAGGGGCACAGGAAAATAATTTTCTTGGGTGGCGAAAGCCAGGGTACCTTTTTGGCTAGGCTTATATAGGCCCTAGGGCCAATAGCCTAGTACCTACCTATGAACCTATGAATTATGCATGAGTTATGAGGGACATTGAAAAATAAGAAGCAACATCATGGACACTGTGTAAACTTGAGGACAAACTGAGAGGTACGTGTGTGTGTGTGTGTGTGTGTGTGTGTGTGTGTGTGTGTGTGTGTGTGTGTGTGTGTGTGTGTGAGTGCATACAAGTATGTCTAACCTAATGTATCAGCCATCAGCTGTGATTACTGCAAAGACAGCTAAAAAGAGATTGTTAGAAACTGCAGTAATCAGCATGCAAGCAATTCAGGCATGCAAAAATAGCTGGTAATGAGATATTTCCTCATTGCATCTAATGTGTCTTTGAATTAGTAGTTTATGTCAGCATGCAAACAGGCCCTTTTTGTTGAAGCCTTACTGCTCTTGGCTATACCTGTCCCTGAATCCTGGCCACTATCTTTAGATGTTGCAATAAACCACTTCAACAAAACCTCCCTCTTCATATTAAGCACCATGGCACCTCAAAGAAGGAAAAATGGTCAAATCAAAACCTGTTCCATGGCTCACTCCACAGAAAAAATGCAGAAAAATGAGCATTTAGAAAAAACAAAAAACAATATGCAACAGTACTAGCTCTTGTGAAGCCTAACTAAAATACTATTCTAAAGGTTTAGCAAAGATGCCCTTCTGGTCTACAGGAAATCCACAAGAAAGCCCCTAAACAGTTAATAAATTTATACCACTTAGTAAGAAATGGCAACTATGTCCTTTTACAGATGAAAGTGACTATGAAATAGCATGCAGATTCAATTCATACTATAAATATGCAGCTAACTACCTTAATAAATCCAGCACATCCAACATGCCAGTAAGTATCATGGTCAGTGTCAGTTCTTTCTACCTTCTAAATCTAAGACCTGTCCCCTGGCGGCTTATATTGACCACATATTGAAAGAAGTTTACAATATTTATCCACATTTGTTAAAGGACTCCTGGAATTTTCTTAGTAAAATTAATGTGGATTTGTGGAAGAAAAACTTAACCTTTTTCACTGTAGTTTTAATATTTCTCATGAGGAAAGGCTACATCTGTTTCTTTAGGCCCTGACTGTAAGTGATTTTTTTTAGGTCCTGCCAATTTATTAATCTTAACAGATTTGATGTAAATAGTTTTATTGAATAATTTAATATTTTCCATGGGGGAATATAATGTGCAGGTTAGAGGTGTCGCTATAGACACAGTGTGTTCCCCCATATATGGCAACCTTGTTATGTGACGGTGGAAAAGAACTGTATTTTTTCTGTCTGATTATATCTGTAGTTTTACTTGGCATGCAAGGTTTTTGCTTTGACACAGATGATAACCTAAAAGGTTTTATAGATTATATTAATAATTCTACCTGATTTTTAAAATTGACTTTTTTCACTATGATTTTAATGTGGTTAATTATTTGGATGATTCTATTTGTAAAACGGAATGTAGGTTTGTGTACAATATTTATAGAAAACCTGCTTAGTCAAACTCTTTCCAACATTTTATTAGTAGTCACCCATTAACAGAAAACAGAAGTATTGTCAAAGGTCAGTTTGTGAGGTTATGTCATATGATATCCAATGACCTTACTTTTATTACAGAGTGTGGCATTTTAAAACTGATGTTCTTTGAATGAGGTTACACTCAAGAATTTGTTGACCATTTCTTTAATGAGATTTGATGAGAGAGGTTCACTAAATTTAAACCACTTTTAGGGATGGGTTAATTAACAGCACTGATTCATCTGTGGTTTTAAAATATAATGCTGACACAATGTAAAGACTATCATAAGGAATAATTGGCATATTTTTAAGTGTGATGACAAAGTTTTTTCTATAGTCAGTACTGAACCAGTAATGATTTACAAAAACAAAAGAGGTAGATAGTTTTAAATGTGACTAGCAAAAGGTGGGTAACAGTAGTGTAAGGAACAGCAAATGTGGATTTTGTCACCAATGTCCTTATATTCTTGAAGTTAGTACATCCCCTATTATTATTATTATTATTATTATTATTATTATTAATAATAATGGAATTTGTTTCAAATCTATGCATAACTGTGGATCAAAAGGTTTGGTTTATTTAGCTTTGTGTCAGAGATGTTCTGCTTTCTATGTAGGTACCATACACAAAAGAATGTATGAACAATTCTATGTCACTAGGGCTAATATTAATAATGCATTGTTTAAGCAAACCCTGTTATTCAGTTCTTTTACTTAATTTAAATTTAGTATTTAAAAATAATTTAAAAAAATCCAAAGAGTGGGCATTGGGAGACAACCACAGAATATGGAAGCAATAATGCCCAGCAGGGTGTGTGTTACTGTGTAAACAACACCCACCCAGGGGGGTTTATGGGGCTCGATGCCACAGGAGTTATTTACACAGTAAAACACACCCCGGAAGGCATTATTGCACTTAGAGAATGAGTTATCTGTAACATTGTTGTGTTTTACTTACTGACTTATTTTTATTTTTTGTTAGTATTTTTTTTTATATATTTTTGACAAAATATTTCTTCCTCCTAATGTTTCATACTTGCTGTAGTTTAGTGTATGCATATGGTGTTGGAGTAGGTATTTTACATCCAGAATATAACATGTTAAAAGGTATCCATATATTTACTTCATGTTTTGGTCTCTTAATCCTAAAATGCGTGGTTTACTGCCAGTCATTGGGGAGTAAAGTCACTAAATAATGATATACATTTGAGCTTCAGACTTTATTTCCTTCAAAAGATTCAAGCGAATAGAAATCCTTTTAGTTAAGCAAGTCTCTAATTTTATAAGAGCAATATTTAAAACCTGTTCTAAGTTTTGAGCCTTTATTCCCATTTATTTTAGGCTTTATGGGGATTTTTTGAGCTAAGAGGCTGAGAGGTATGAAAATCTCTTATTGCTGCTATCCATGGTCACTCGATCTCACTTTCTCACACATATATACACACACAAACACACACACACACACACACACACACACACACACACACACACACACACACACACACACTTCAGAAAATGCATGCTCACACAAACCCTATCATTACAGAAACTTTGCAATTTTATGAGTAATATTTAAAATCTGTCATCATTCTGAGCCTTTGTTCCCCCTTTATTGGAAAACTACAGTGAGAAAGGTTGTCTTTCTTCCACACATCAACATTAATTTTACTAAGAGGGATGCAAACCACAACTGCTGCTGCCAGTGCTTGATCAGTCTCGATCTTCATACTCTCTTTCACACACACACACACACACACACACACACACACACACACACACACACACACACACACACACACACTTCTACTTTCATGCACTCAAGCATGCATACACTCACACACACAAACAAAAACATAAACACACACACTTTTTTATGTTTTATTTACTTTTATACTCACTAAACAGCAAAAGCATTGCTCATGCACACAGCCATAAACACACATTTGTTTTAAATTTTCTTTCTTTTTTTTAATTTTATGCTCGCTAAACAGCAAAAGTACTGCTTAGTCGGCTTAAAATAATGGCAGCTGTTATGTTAATTTCAGGCCAAGCTCCACAGCAGCTCAAAATGCTGCTGCGAAGTGGTCTACTCATTTTTCAGTGGGTATTACCTGTATACTAACACCCTGCTAGAGAATGTTTATTCTCCAATCAGGGTAGCTATCTACAGGTCGCTCATTCTCTAACACAAGTTAATATGGCACGTAGATTTAATGCATCAACATTTCCAGGTTTAAATAAGCATATTTTAATTAACTTTGTGTTAAAAATGTGTGCTGCTAAATTGTGATTTGATTTTTATACATATATTTTTATATATATGTTTACATTGTTTACATCTATATATAAGAATTCAATTTTGCATAGATTTCTATGGTAGTGCAGGTTTTTGCATTACATATTACTTCATTTTATATACCATTTTCTTATGTATTATTATTCTTATATATTATTGTAAGGGGGATTTCAGCAGTTTCATTGGCTGTTGATCATGTAATTAAGTATGCACTATACATTTTGTTGAAATCCTTTATTGTATTGTTACTGTTTTGTACAGAAGAGTTTAATAACTAATAAATCAACTGCTTTTTTTTTTTGCCTATTGATCTAGCATGTTGTTTTGAACTGGATTTATCTGTATCCTGACCTGCTGGTGGAACAGTGACTCATTGGTTTGTGGTTATTAATTATCAGTCAAAATGATCTGTTTGGGCATTTTTGAGGTCACAGTACTAATGATGCCCTTCAGGCTGTCCGTGACCTTTTTAATCATGCTTGTTTAGCTGTTTTGAACTGCTGCACCCTATTTATAACTTTTCTTTCAAGTGCAGCTTGCACAACTACATACACTTGTCACATTGCTTGCATGGAAGGGGATTCTGCAATTTTTATCCTAGCATGTAATAAAACCACTGTGGCCTGTAATTAAAAAAAAAATCCGTAACTCATTCTACAGTACACCTACACATGTACACCCCCCACACACACACACACACACAAATACCTAATGCAACACAAAATACGACATACACACACACACACACACACACACACACACACACACACACACACACACACACACAAAACACAATGAAAAATATCACACATACACACACATATATATATATATATATATATATATATATATATATATATATATATATATACATATACATATAGTGTGTGTGTGGGTGCATGTGTCTGTGTGTGTGTGTGTGTGTGTGTGTGTGTGTGTGTGTGTGTCTGTCTGTCTGTCTGTGCACGCAAATGACCTAAATTAACGTTGCCATTGGCCTGTGTATTTTAAGAATGTTAGCAGCCACTGATTTCATGTGTATTAAACTAATTTATTTCTTTGCTTGGTTCCTTTAGATGACCTAAGGACACGTAGCACTGCATCTGATGTACATCGGTGACATTTACCATATCAAGATCACACTTGTCATGTACCTTTCCAAGGCTGCATTTTATACACATAAGAGAAATAACTTTTATCACATTTTATATCAAAACTCAACTAATTATAACAATTAATCAAATAAGACATTTTACTAAAAATTAAAAAATGCTCAGTATGTCAGTGCAGTGTTATACTAATGCTATCAGCTTATGTAAAAATAAAAACTCAAATTCTAAGAAATAATGCAAAGATCTCTTCTAAACCTTCTAGCTGGAGTCATCTCTCTTTGTTCATTGAAGTAAATTTTCAGTCAATCTAGTTATGAATCATCTAGCATGTGACAAACGCAACTGACCAGTAAAGTCTTGGGAAGAAGATGCTGACTCGTATGTATCCATATAAAATCATTCAGAAATTAAAATGCAGATTGTAATAATTCAGATGGACAGTGATTCCCTTTAAAACAGACTTTATTCAGACAAGTAACTGACAAGATAAAGCGAATCTTGACAATTTCAGACATGATCCATTTATTTGGTGTTGCCCCTGGAGTGTGTCTATACCTAATAAATATTCATGTGATGAGAATTTACTAATGGTTTAAATCCTGCACAAGCAGCATGTTTAAGTCTTACACTACAAATTCCTGAGTTATACGTTATGCAGCTGATTTCGTCTCAGACTAGAATTTCATAGTCTACATATGATACATGAAAACATTACTGTGAGTGCACCTGAAAGATTCTAATCCTGATGTCTCTAGGTCTCTTCTTTTCCTGTCTGTGTCATGGAAATTACACTGCTGAATCTGTCGGCAGTTATGAAAAACTCTGCCTGGACTAGTATTTGCACATCTACCTCCTATACAAACAAAACATGTAAGATAAATAACATAAATGCTTCCTGTATCATTGTAGCAATAACAGCGGCACAAATAAAATGTGATTACAGATTGCATAGCAGTATACTGTTCGGTGAAACATGCAGCATATTCACAGATCGCCTCATTTTTATTCATTGCGTCCATTTCATAAGTAGTATTCTGTCTTAGCTACCTGTGCCATTCTCAGAGCTGTCAGATATTTTCTATGAATGGCACTGGTACATTTTGTTAGGTCAGCCTATAGTTCACAGTGTTACCCAGGACAGTAATAGTATTTTACCTGTATTTTTCCAGTAGAGATTTTTATTAATTTATTTATTTATTTACATTTGTTGACCGGGAGTATCCTACTGGATGTAGGTCCATTTTCAGCAAAGGCCCGGGGAAAAAAGCACCATAGTTAAAATATACAGACAGAAGTTACATTGGATTTACACAGCAATTAACAATTTGATCAACATAGCAATTAACAATTACAAACATAGTTACAGATGAAGAATATAGTACATCATTAGACAACTAGAATCTTTATCATCTGCGAAGTACATAACAGACATTAACAAATGTTCCTGCTGTATGATAAAGCTTATGAGCATCCGAGCTTGCTATAATCAAGGTAGTTAGTGGGGTGGAAAGAAAGGTAGTGGGTGGATGGGGTGGGTGATATTAGAGGGGAGTTGCAAGGGTATTTTATTTATTTAAGATTTATTATTACAATATAATTTCACCTTTATTTCTTTCAAGTAGAGCTTTTTGTTTGTTTTTCAAGTGTTTTAAAACAGTTTAATATTAATTGGAACATACAATGATTTTACTTCCATGGTGCATTTCCAGCTGCCATTCCTAATTTATTTGAGTTTTTTTTTAATAAAAGAAATGTTAGACTTTTTATTACACCACATACTGAATAAATCTACTAAATTTCTGGTGAAGTTATGGTAGTCTTAGCATGAAAATGTGTTCATACAGTCCAAGGGACCAGCTCCAGATATGCACAGAGGTGCATCAATTAAAGTTTGTGGATATCAACCCTACCTTCCTTGACATTATTGATCATAGACGTCAACAGACATCAAGGTAAGGGAAAATACATTTTTTGAACATTATAATAAAGAATCAAGACATTTATGGTCCAATAAGTGTTATAGTAAAGAACCAGGATGTCTAGAGCAGAAGTGTAAGAGGAAAAGGAATTAGATCACTTATGTTCCATTTCCTGTGGTACAAAAGTTAAAGCAAAAAAAAAAAGTTTCAAAATACTTTAAAGAACACATTACAGAAAGCAATAGATATCTCTTAACATGCATGACTCATGATAAAGTCATGTGAAAACAGCCTTACACACTCAAACAAAAGTTGCTAATCTTAATTATTCCTACCAGAATTAAGACAGGTACAAAGAAGGCCCACAAAGAATGCATATCCCTTTAGTCAGCACTGTTCTTCCTGTACAAAATAGATGACTGACCTCAGGGAAATAAATTTCTCCACAGTATCACATTGTGCCCATTCAAAAACAAAAAAAATAAACCACATATTATTACATGTATCATGTTCATTTGTGACCTTGAATACCAATAACATCACATGTACAACAGCATAATTTCCTGTCATCTCTTCAGGTCTTTCTCTGTTCACATTCACAGTTCACACATGCCATTATGGCAGTTCTAACATGGCTTGACCACTTCTATTCCATTGCTAGTTCATCAGCGGAGTCCTCACTTGTTCACAGCAACCCCACATGATTTATTGAGTCTTCTAAGTTCATAGTAATATCTCTTGAAGATACACTGAGATGGAACTGAGCTTTGTTAAGGTCCACCTCATATATGCTTTCCATCCTTGTGGATTTCATAAAATGTCCTACTGGATAAAGTCTTGTGGGAAGTTTCAGAATGAACATGGGCCTCTGCTGCCTGCAACACTACTCCTGAATCATAAAGACAGGATGTGAGTCAAGCTTCTTTGCTCACACGTGGTTTGCCATTACACCACTGGGTTTTTCTTTAAACCAATACATTCTCACATGGTTTGTTTCATATTTTTCTGTACTTAGTCAAGGCATTGTTTTTTGCTTCATCTTTTCTCTTGGTTGTTCTAGCAAATTTGCATCATCTATAATTTTTATCTATATTAACTTGTTCACTGCATGATAATTATTTATGTGAGACTGCTTTAGACTTTTAGAATGTGTTTTCCCATGTCACCTCTGTTATATAACGGTGGAATTAGCACACATAAAAATGAAGGGGTGTGATGGTGAAACTCTTCAGTTGGGGATGTGGGGGTTTCATGGACTCCACTATGGACTGGACTGTTTGTGGAGGTAGACTTCTATATCCTAACATCGTGGCTCCTATCTGTGAGCCAACTGGCTATCCAGTGGATGATGTAGGGGTTTATACATAATTCTGCGAATTTGTCTACAATGCCTAAGTGGGGTATTGTGTCAATGCTTTGGCCAGGGTGAGATAATGCACCATTTTGCACTCATCTAGTGCTTTGGTGACTTTCTCAAAGTCCATCAGGTTACAGTAACATTGTCCGCAAACACATCTTGATTGCTTCACTCCACTGCAGAGACTGGTTCTAATCTATTGACCCTTATGATGGACACTAAAGTAACTGTTATTTAACATTCCAAAAAATAATTATAACACAAAACTAAAATACAGTATTGTCAAACATAAATGTTTCGTATACAAAATGTTCACAGTTCTAATTGTTCTTGAGCAAATAATTACATTTCTGAACATGTATTCTTACCATTCCATTCAGTGATAGAGAAAACATCCCCACACCTACTTAATTATATTTCTACTAAATGATAAAAAACAGTACTTTTATCTGCCTTTTTCTGGTCCTTTCTTCTCTCTCTCTCTCTCTCTCTCTCCCATTTTTGTACCATGTGGTACATCGGGCAATGAGCGCCTTTCAGCACATGTTGTTTCTATAGCAGTTACAGGTTTTACAGGATCAGGTCACTAGCCCAAGGCCCAGTCCTCCTCAGGGGGTGCACCACACAAATCCACATGCACACATTCATACCAATGGCCAAATTATAGTGTCCAAGCCACCTTCTGCATGTCTTTACAATGTGGGAGGAACCCACATGAATGCAGGAAGGACATGCAAACTCCACACAGAAGGTAGCCCAGCCAAGAATTGAACAGTAGAACCTCTTGCTGTGAGGCAACAATGCTAACTGCTACACCACTGTGCCACCCATTCCTTTTTTCATAGCTAATCAAATTCTTGCTCAGTTTCCCTAGTTCAGAATTAATACTTTCCTTCTATATTTGCTTCCTTTTAAGTACACCCCTACTGATTCCGGTATCAATCCTGTCCATGCATTGTTCTTTCAATTTGCATGGCAAAATAATGTAGGACTACTTCATCTATGTATTTTTTGTATGTGCATTGTGTGAACTTACTTTTTTATCCAAAGTGAATGAAACGCACTGTCCATGTTTTATAATACTATTTTATTAAAAAGCAAACATAGATTTTGCTGGAATTTGCTTAAGGTTGACTATAGTATCTGGTGTGTATCTGTGTTTTGTGTGTGCTATGTGTAAACTTTAATTTAATTATCATAAGCAGGATAAATATGGTGTGTGTGCTATGTCTGAACTTTAATTTAGTTTTTCATAAGCAGGATTAATATGCTTAGTTTAAGGAAAAGTATGTGTGTGTGTGTATTTATCCTTTGTTGACTGGGTTAGTCCCACTACAATAGTAGCCTCTTTACAGTGGAGACACAAGGCAGTATTTGGCCAGGGCATCAAGGAACTTCCCCTACTCTCGGTAGTTGGGGGAAGGTTTTGTGTGTTACACATCCTGACTTCCTATTTTCTGGCCAGGTGTGGAGGCAGGCAGGGAGAACAGGGAGAAAACATGCCTGATTCAGCTTTTGTTGAAAATGGAGTAAAAGTTGCTGAAAATGTAGTTGAAATGGTGGAATCTCTACCAGAATTTTTTTCTGATGATGTGGGTGCAGAAAAAACAGTGACATTGGAGGGAAAAGGAGATTGTAGCTGTAACAGAGATGGATTCAGAGGAAAACTTTCAGAGGAGATTGTTTGAAGAAGAGACAGTTACTTTTGAAAAATACATAATTACAACCCTCCAATTGGGGGAGGGTTTGTGTGATGATTGGAAGAAATGGTAAACCAAAGTGAGTGAAAAAGTGGAGCAGCAATTTCATTTATCTGTTTGTTTGTTTGTTTGTTTATTTATTTATTTATTTATTTAACATTTGCTAACTGGGAAAGTCTGACTTGGAAAGTAGCCAAATTTCAGTGGTTGCCCAGAGAGAAACACTCCAGATGCATGTGTTTTTCATTGAGCGACATCATAGGACTATGTTAGAAAAAGTTCCAGAGACAAAAAAATTATGCATAAACTGTTGGAGAAGGGGCAAAGAAAAAAGAAAAAAATAGAAGAAACAAAAAAAAATAAGTATACAGTACGAATCAGCAGTAAAAAAGAAGAAAGTTTGGATAGGTATGAGGTTTGAGACTCTGTCATAGCACCTCTGGGATCAATTCAAAAGAGGTAAGAGCATTTATTTTAATTAATAAAGATACTTTTTGTGACTTGATATTTGAGACTGGGCAGGCCATGGAAATGTTTTTGTGTGCATATGAACAAAAGAGAAATATTTATCCATGGTCAGAATATGTGGTACAAGCTTTTTACAGACAAACAAAAAAAAAAAGAATAGTGATCCAGTTTAGAACTGAAGTTGAAGAAAAAGAACTGAAAGAACATTTGTTAACTACATGTAAAGAAGTAATGGACACTATAATATATATGACGAAAGAGGGCTATGGACTGGGGGATGGGAATGTGGAGTAATACTGAAAATGGAAAATGATAATGTTACACATGTACCCAGTATTATTAATGTTCATGGTAATAAGGGTTTTGTGGAATACAGAGGTCAGCCAAAGACTTGTTATTTTTGTGGAAAAAAATGATCTCATTTAATCAATGAATGTGATAAAAAGGATATTATTTATGTGGTGAAACATGGCATAATGCAAAAAAATGTGATTTAAAGTGCAAAAAATGTGGCAATACTGGTCATTCATGGCTAGAAAGTGAAATGAAGGCACAAGATAATAAAATGAAAATAAAAATGAAGTTATACAGGAGAAAGAGAAAAATGTGTTATACAAGAATATGTACACAAATATGTGACTGATAAAAGGCTTATACATAGTGTTAAAGAAAGTAACAAGGAAAAAGAAACAGAGAAGACAAGTGAGGAAGAAAGTGATTGGCACACAGTAAAAAATGAAAAGAATTCAATAGGGAAAAGAGTTAAAGAAAGGAAAAAAAATCAAAAATATAATGCTTAGGGAAAATAAAGGAAAGGGTAAGCATTTTATTATACTAACTGTTCTTAAAAGCTGAAAATATTAGCTTTAAATGTGAACAGTATGAAAAATCGTAAGATGAGAATAGTATATTACAATGGTGTGCTGCAGTAGATGCACATATTATTGTTTTAGAAAAATATCAGATTGTTAGCAGGGGTGCAAAGAACACAAACTGAAAAAAATTGGAATAGTGTGATATTTGGAACATGAGGAAAGAAATGTGCTCGGGAATATGTACATTATGTCAAGAAAACATTAAAATATTAGATGCAGCCACAGTGGAACTAGGACGAATTATGGTAATAAGACGTGAGACTAAAAACTATGTGTATAGAATTATAGCTTTATATGAATATGTAACAAAAAAGAGAGAGAAAGGATGTTTAAAAATATTCTTGAATATGGTTGTATAAATATGGATATTACTGTTGTGGGTGATTTTAATTGTAATTTAAGAAAAAAATAAGAGCAGCTGTGATGTTAAAATGGTTAATGAAATTCTGAGAAGTCGAAAGTTAAGTGTATGGGATAATAACCACTGGATCTACAAAAGGAATGAAATTAGTTCATAAATTGATTATGTTTTAATATCTGATAGTTTAAAAGTTAAAAAAAGAAATTAATTATGCTGGATTTCCAGATCATGTGGCTATGTGAGTTAAAGTACAGGAAAATGAAGAATATATAAGAATAGAAAAGGAATAAAGAGAATTAATGAAAAGGAATTAAATTTAGAACTGAAAAAAAATGTATGGAATTATGGAAAAATCATATGGATATGAGTGTTTTATGAGAATTGGACAATTTGGTGGCTTAATTTTAAAGAAAAATATAAAAAAAGTGTTTTTAAAATGTATAAGGAAAAAAGAAAAGAAAAAGAGAGGTATAATATATTATGTCAAGAAACGTTTAGAGACTTGGTAGAGAAGACATTTTTTATGAAAAAAAAGAAAAATATATGAAATGAACCAAATTAAAATTAGCAACTTGTTATATAAACAAAAATATTGTTTACAATGAAAGAAAGAAGAGATAGCACCATATTTGAGTAAAATGATAAAAGAAGGAAAAATAAGAGAATTAAAAAATAAGGAAGGTAAGAAAACAAGACAGCAAGAAAGAATATACAAAATAATTAAAGAATATGTATTATAATTATTTGTTAAAAGAGAAGAAAGTATACAACAAAATTATAATGCTGAAAAATTAAATAATGGAAATAATGAGTATTTAGAACAAAAAATAACTGAAATAATTGAATGAAATTTTAACATATATTAACACGAATTCTGCAACAGGATTGGAAGGAATTGAATATGGTATGTATAAAGAAATGAAAGAGAGTGAAAAATAATTTTTATAGAAGTTATGAATTAATGGTTAGAAACTGGAATTAAAGAGAAAGAGATATGTACAGGAGTTATAAAATGTATATTTAAAAAAGGAAATAAAGAGGAGATAAACAACGGGAGACCTATAACATTGAATAATATGGATTATAAATTTTTTATGAGAATAATAACAAAAGGTTACAAAAACTGCATAGAATATATGAACAAAATGTATTCAGAAAAAAACAGAAATGAAAGTCAAGAGTTATTATGGATAATAAGAGAAATAGTTGATGATATCATAAATAAAAATGTAGAAGCGAAGGTTATGATAGGGGATATAAGTAAAGCCTATGATAATATTTAATATAAATTATTATGGGAAATTTTGCAGGCATATAATGTAAGCAAAAAATATTACAAGTAATAAAATCTGTTTATGAAAGGAACTATGCAAAACTAAATATAAATGGCTGGATTGGGGAAGAAATAAAAATAGAATGTGGAATAAAGCAGGGCTGCCCAACTAGTAGTGCAATGTTCTCATTAGTTATGAATGTAATAGTGAAGAAAATTAATACAATGTCAAGTAGTGGTGGATACAAAATGATAAAGGAAGTATAATTCTCATTAATGTATAATTATGCAGATTATATTGTATTAATTGTTAAAAATAAAGTAAGGATGGAAAAAGTAAATGAAAAATTAAGTATAAATAAAAAAAACAGTTTTAAGTATAAAGAGAAATGTAAAAAATTTGGTTTTGAAGGTATGATAGGAGGTATTGAGTTCAATGAAAAATATATAGATATATTGGGAATCATATTTGGAAGGAAAGAATACAGAGAACAACAATGGGATAATGTACTCAAAGAAGTAAAGGATATGACTAATTTTTGGAAATCATAGATTTTCATATAGAAAAAGTACACTTGTTGAACACATGGTAATAAAAAATTACTTCTGTTGCTAACATTTATATGATTCATATTAAGTATGTAAAGGAATTAATGATGACTATATTTTCTTTTATATGGGGCTCTAGACTGAATCCAGTCAAGAGAGGGATTCTATATATGAAAGAAGAGCAAGGAGGCTTGGATTTAATAAACCCAATAGTATACGCAGCAGCTTTAATTTGATATAAGGTATTAATAGGAATTATGAAGGAAAATAAAAATGTGATAGAAATGATACTATACTATAAACACAAAGAATTGTGGGAAGGAATGGAAGTTAAAAAAGAAGTAAAAGCATTGTGAATGAAGAAATAAAAGAGTACCAAAACAAATTTGCATTATGGAAAATAAAAAAGAATATATGTGAGAAAAATAGAAAGGAATGGTATTTAAGTATTATGGAATTTTGTTATTGTATTGACCCATGGGAAGATTTAGAAATAGATAAGAAAAAAGCCATAATGATGAGATATAATATAAAAAGATTAAAGAATGTAATGATTTTTTATGGAGATTCTCTATTAGAGAATTGTCGGTTTAGGCAAATATTCCATAGAAAAAAATGCAAGATAGAACATGTAATAAATTTGGAGAGACTGAGACTACTAAGCATGTGTTTTTGAAATGTGAAAAAGTTGATAATTTGTGGAAAGAAATATGTAAACATAACAGGGTGAAAAGTTTGTTAAAATTTGAGCAAATAAATATGGACATAATAGAATGTGGGTATTATGGGGCACAAAAACATGAAAAAGTAAAGAGTAAAGAAAATGGACAGAATAATATTTTATGTTTCATGAACTATATGAAACGAGAGACTAAATGAAATTAAATACAATTGTAAATGGACTTTGACAAAGATTTTGGAGAAAATAATGTTTTGGTTGTGGATAAAAGAGTGGGTGGGGAATGCTTAAATTGAAGTTTATAATGTATAGAGATTTGTAAATAGATATAAATAATGTAAATATGTAAATAATATGTAATATATATATCAAGAAAAAACCCTACTCAAAACCCTGGATGTAATGCGAGAGCACACACGTCACATTCCTAGTGCAGTGGTGGCTAAGAGGATGGAGCATAACATGGAGATGACAGCAGAAGGCACAGAGGTGAATGCCAATGTTGCAGACTGTTCCAAAAGTTATGGAGGATTCAGAGGCTATTTCTTTAACAAAACCTGTTTGCTGAAGCCAAAAAAGAAGAGACAGTGAGCAAGTCTTGTGTTCTTACCACCCTGCATTAATTTATATGATGTAAGAAAAATATACAAGAGTGTATAAAGATGCATTGGAATATTTAGAAAATAACGATAGAGAGTATTTTGATAAAGAGAAAGAATTACATAAAAAATCAAGAGAAAATTAAAGCACTATTATTCAAACAAAGATATTTTTAAAGAGAAAAAAAAGAAGTTTCTGTGTATTTAAGTAGAATAGTAAAGGAAAATAGTGACAGCCACTGGGGATGCACAAGCCAGTGCATTTCTTTGTGCCGGTCCCAAGCCTGGATAAATGGGGAGGGTTGCGTCATGAAGCATCTGGCGTAAAATTTTGTCAAATCATACATGCAGACAACAGTACAGAAATACATACCGGATTGGTCGAGGCCCGGGTTAACAAGGACCGCCAACAGTACTGTTGGCCAACAGGGTGCTGGCGGAAATTGGGCTACTGTTGGCTGAAGGAGGAGAATAGGAGGAAGGCATGCCCAAAGGCAGCTAAAGGCTAGGACTGTGATAGTGAGGGTCGGAACTTTGAATGTTGGTAGTATGACTGGTATAGGGAGAAAGCTAGCTGATATGATGGACCGAAGGAAGGTTGGTATATTGTATGTGCAAGAGACCAGATGGAAGGGGAGCAAGGCTAGGTGTATCGGATGCGGTTTCAAATTGTTTTATCATGGTATGGATGGGAGGAGAAATGGCATAGGCATTATCCTGAAGGAACAGTATGCTAAGAGTGTTTTGGAGGTGAAAAGAGTGTCAGATAGAGTGATGTTTATGAAGCTGGAAATTGATGGTGTAATGATGAATGTTGTTAGTGCATATGCTCCATAAGTTGGGTGTGCGATGGATGAGAAAGAAAAATTTTGGAATGAGTTGGATGAAGTGGTGATGACTGTACCCAAGGGTGAGAGACTGGTGATTGGAGCAGATTTCAATGGGCATGTTGGTGAAGGGAACAGAGGGGATAAGGAAGTGATGATTAGGTATGGTGTTAAGCAAAGGAATGCAGAATGTCAGATGGTAGTGGATTTTGCAAAAAGGATGGACATGGCTGCAATGAATACGTATTTTAACAAGAGGGAGGAGCATAGGGTGACATACAAGAGTGGAGGAAGATGCACACAGGTGGATTATATCTTATGTAGAAGGGCCAGTCTGAAGGAGATTGGAGACTGTAAAGTGATGGCAGGAGAAAGTGTAGTTAGGCAGCATAGGATGGTGGTTTGTAGGATGACATTGGTGATCAAGAAGAGGAGGATGAGTGTGAGGGCAGCACCAAGGATCAAATGGTGGAAATTGAAAAAGGGTAATTGTGAGGTGATGTTCAGGGAAGAGTTAAGACAGGCACTGGGTGGCAGTGAAGAGTTACCGAATAGCTGGGAAACTACACCAGAGCTAGTAAGAGAGATGGCTAGAAAGGTGCTTGGTGTGACATCTGGAAAGAGGAAGGAGGACAAGGAGACCTGGTGGTGAAATGAAGAAGTACAGGAGAATATACAAAGAAAGAGGTTGACGAAGAAGTGGGATTGTCAAAGAGATGAAGAAAGTAGACAAGAGTATAAGGAGATCAGGTGCATGGCAAAGAGAGAGGTGGCAAAGTCTAAGGATAAGGCTTATGAAGAGTTGTATAAAAGGTTGGACACTAAGGAGGGAGAAAAGGACCTGTACCGATTGGCTAGACAGAGGGACTGAGCTAGTAAAGATGTGCAGCAGGTAAAGGTGATAAAGGATAATGAGGAAAATGTACTCACAAGCGAGGAGAGTGTGTTGAGCAGATGGAAAGAGTACTTTGAGGGGTTGATGAATGAAGAGAATGAGAGGGAGAGAAGGTTGGATGATGTGTGGACAGTGAATCATGAAGTGCAGTGGATTAGCAAGGAGGAAGTAAGGATAGCTGTGAAGAAGATGAATAAAGGAAAGGCTGTTGGTCCAGATGACATACATGTGGAAGCATGGAGGTGTTTAGGTGAAATGGCAGTGGAGGTTTTAACTAGATTGTTGAATGAAATCTTGGAAAGTGAGAGGATGCCTGAGGAATGGAGAAAAGGTGTTTTGGTACCGATTTTTAAGAATAAGGGTGATGTGCAGAGTTGTAGTAACTACAGAGGGATTAAACTGATCAGTCACAGCATGAAATTATAGGAAAGAGTAGTGGAAGCTGGGTTAATAAGGGAGGTGATGATTAGTGATCAGCAGTATGGTTTCATGCCAGGAAAGAGCACTACAGATGTGATGTTTGCTCTGAGAGTGTTGATGAAGAAGTACAGAGAAGGTCAGAAGGAGTTGCATTGTGTCTTTGTGGATTTAGAGAAAGGATATGACAGGGTGCCTAGAGAGGAATTGTGGTATTGTATGAGGAAGTCGGGAGTGTCAGAGAAGTATGTAAGAGTGGTACAGGATATGTACGAGGGTAGTGTGACAGCGGTAAGGTCTGCGGTGGGAGTGACGGATGCATTTAAGGTGGAGGTGGGATTACATCAAGGATCAGCTGTGAGTCCTTTCTTATTTGCAATGTTGATGGACAGGTTGATAGATGAGATCAGACAGGAGTCCTTGTGGACTATGATGTTTGCAGGTGACATTGTGATCTGTAGTGAGAGTAGGGAACATGTGGAGGAGACCCTGGAGAGGTGGAGATATGCTCTAGAGAGAAGAGGAATGAAGGTCAGCAGGACTAAGACAGAATATATGTGTGTGAATGAGAGGGAGGATAGAGGAATGGTGAGGATGCAGGGAGTAGATGTGGCGAAGGTGGATGAGTTTAAGTACTTGGGATCAACAGTTCAGAGTAATGGTGAGTGTGGAAGAGAGGTGAAGAAGAGAGTACAGGCACGATGAAGTGGGTGGAGAAGAGTGTCAGGAGTGATTTGTGACAGATGAGTACCAGTAAGAGTGAAAGGGAAGGTCTACAAGAGGGTAGTGAGACCAGCTGTGTTATATGGGTTGGAGACAGTGGCACTGACAAAAAGGCAGGAGTCAGAGCTTGACATGGCAGAGTTGAAGATGTTAAGATTTGCACTGGGTGTGACGAGGATGGACAGGATTATGAATAAGTATATTAGAGGGTCAGCCCAGGTTGGAAGGTTTAGAAACAAAGCCAGAGAGGCAAGATTACATTGGTTTGGGCATGTGCTGAGGAGGGATGCAGAGTATATTGGGAAAAAGATGCTAAGGATGAAGCTGGCAGGTAACAGGAAAAGAGGAAGGCCTAAGATACGGTTTATGGATGTGGTGAGATAGGACATGCAGGTGGTTGGTGTGACAGAGCACGATGCAGAGGACAGGCAGAAATGGAAACAGTTGATCTGCTGTGGCGACCCCTGATGGGAGCAGCTGAAAGAAGAAGAAGTAAAGGAAAATAGTGTAATGAGGGAAATGAAAATTCAAGGAGAAATAGAAAAAACTCATGAACACATTATGAATATTGTTGTAGAATATGTACAAGAGATGTTTAAAGAAGAAATTAAAAACAATAGGAGAAGCAATACATTTTCAGAAAAGGAAATGAATTTCAAAAGCAGATTTGTTGTATGAATTAGATAAAGCATTAGGACAAGTAGATTCATCTGCAGAGCAAAAAAGAAAATAAACAAATACATAAAATGCAACTTGCAGTTAATAAACTGCCACAGGCAGCAGTGATAAAAGCCATAAATGAGGGTGTGGTTGTGCACCCTAGAAGCAGACAGTTAGAGTCAGAGCAAGGCTGCAACTAATCCAGTTGTCAGATTAGTAAATAATTGACGGGCACAGGCTAGACAGACAACTAGTGCAGGCTGTCTGCAACATGTGTGCCCCATGCATGTCTGTGCAGACCCTGCAAGGAAACACCATCCCTCTTGAAACAAAAGTGTGTCTCAGTCTGAGTGTACTTTCATCTGGAACATTCCCGAGACATATGGGGGTGATATAGGAGTGTCACAGACTGCTTCCAACTGTCTCCTGGCAAAATTCCTGGAAGCAATGTCCAACAATATGAACAACTACATATTCTACATACATTTCCCATCCACCCCCATGGACAGGAGAACTGTAATGCACAAGTTTTTACATATTGCAAACTTCCTCCAATGTACTCAGTGCAATGGTTTGCACACACATGCCTATCAAGATATCAATACATCCTGATGCAGACTGATATATAAACAGAAAGGGATGGCCATCCATCAACTGGGAGGTAGTCTGTGCAGCAGATGGCAGCATAACAAACATCATGGCATCAAACACCCTAGAAATGGCCATGATGCTGCCATACTGAGGGAAAGTGGACTGAGGGCTGCATTCCAGCAAAGTGAAATACCTGAGGGACTACTACTGGGTAAATGCAGGAGCACATCTGGGACACAAGCTAAGGGTTACCCTCACAACAATATCCATTCTCTCCAAATGTGTCTTCATTGCCCACAACAGGTAACTGTGGTAGTCAGTTTGAGCCGTGGCTAATGACACCATACCGTGAACTATTCAAACTTGCACAGGAGGCCTACAACAGAGCACATACAGCAACCAGAAACACTATACAGAATATGTTTGGTGTACTGAAAGCTAGGTTCAGATGTCTGGACACATCCAGGAGTGCACTTCAATACACACCTGTGAAGGCAGCACTGATGATAACAGTGTATATCATGCTGCACAACATGCTAACTAGAGCACATGGTGATCTTCTAGCTGAAGGTTTGGGTGAACTACCCCAAGAACACTCGGCTGAAAAGACATCCCACAGGTATCAGAGAAGGAGCAGGAGGACATAGGTGGCAAAAGACACAGGCATTGGCAATGTAGGGCATTACCACAAGCATAGGCCCAGGCAACATGGTGCATCTGACAGCTTTGAGTCATGACACGTACATGAGTACACAGATTAAACACTGATGTGCAGTTGTTGCCCCAGCAGAGTAGCACAGATTCCATCTAACTGCAAAGCAATTACCCACTAGATGTTCACACTCATCATCAAACATAACACCATAATCATAATATATATTACAGTGTGAACATATGCAAATGTGTCACAACAGGGATAATCAATCCAGGGCACAGCTTATACATGTTGTTGCATCAGTGTATGGAAAATAATAAGGGACACTCATCAGTGCAACACATACATAGCTGTATAGTATAACATGAAAAAATGGAAACAATGCAGGACATAATAAAGAATGTTTAACATTTGCAGAAAAATATATCACAGTAAAGTAGTGATTTAACACTAGCAGTCAGCTATGTTTATGTCGCTGTTGGACACACTCTAATGCACTCTGGAGTGACCTCACTGATGTCTCACACTATGATGTGCTATGCCCCAACCACGGACAGAAACATGCTGCCCAATTTGTTCCACAGAGGAGATTGATGGGGTGACAAAACCATGTTGAGGTGAAGGAGCATGAATACGAGTTAAAGGCCTTGTTGTGATTGGCAGGACCACAGCAGATAGGCCACCAGTGGAACTGTGTGCATGTTGGACTATAGACACTGATACTCAATGGCCAGTGGTCATTCTGTGGAAAAGTGTCCTGTCTCACACATGTTGCAATCTGCTGAGCACAGTCAGTGCACACAGAACACTGTTGGTACTATGGCACTGCTGCAGTACCACAGAGGCCATTGTTTTTACTGACCATGCCACAGCTAGCAGATTATCATTTTGAGCGGTCAGTGCCACCATTATCTCACCATAGCTGTGTTACTGTCATTCATGCATCACACGTAGCTGGTCCACATGATTATTTAGCACATGTAAGTGCGCAGATGTCTGATTAATGCCATTTCTGGGAACATTCATTTGCCTGCAAAAGGAGACAATCACCCTCTGAAACCTGGCCATTTACACCATATGTCTAGGTCTCCCACTATGTCATGTTGCAGGTTGTTGTGGGGAACTGCCATCAACAGTGATCTCAACTGCTGTCTGTCATTCAATTACTTCATTCTGGTCAACATCCAATGTTCCATCATCCTCTGAATGGCCAGACAAGTTCGCCTCCAGATCTGAGGCTACAGTTGAGGCAATATCACTGTCAGCACCTTGGACGTACTCTCTCAACACATCATGTTCCTGTGTGCCAGGGTTATAATACCATGCTGAAATGCATTTGATACCACATCATGAGCACCGGATGGGAAAATGGATGATACAGATAGTTGATGTACTAACACAGACACAAGATACACATCAGGACAATGTGCATTCATCACATGATGGATAGCACTAAAGACATATTACATATATATCTCACTGCAATGTTATAAGTAATAATGACTTTATATGAGGTCTGCTGTATGTATATTTCATGGAACACAAAACACACACCTGACAACTCCTCATGGGAAGATGGTGCTATTGAAGATAGATGAACCTCAACTATTGTAGGGGAAAAAGAGATGCATTAGTCATCACATTGTTGCCACCATTAACCATGTGAGCACAGTTAAAACATACAGAAGGTCTGACATACACATATCAGTCTTATGTGCAGGTGATGAGGTTGATGCAGTCTGGCCTAGGAATAGGATGAAGGACACAGTATTAATGGAGGATAATGACAGGAGTAACAACTATTTATCATACATGTCATTGCTAAGAGCATACGTCTGAAAGACTCCCGCTGTGGAGAGTTTGTGGGTTGTACTGTGGATCCTGCAGTGGGATAGTAAAGACAAAGACAAAACAGTCATATATGTAGCAGAAACATTACTGACAGCATCACATATACAACACAGAAACAGGGACGGAAGATACTCATGTAATGGATACTGCACCAGTGCACCAGAAAGGCCTGTGTTGAAGAATATTAACATTAATGTCATGTATCACATGTGTGCTACACATTGATGAAAGCTATGAAACTTCTGCAGTAACATAGCTGGTCTGTCTGAACTTAAACCTGCATGGCTTGGGCCCATACTAGATGTACCTGCAGTGTACAATGTTAGAGAAATAACAATATGATAGTAAACAACAGTGCAATAACTGGTACTGGTCCTAGTACTACTGTATGGAAACCCTCACCTACCATTCCCTGGTGTTGTCTTGAAGTAGATAGACCTGTGAATATTAATGAAGACAGAATTGCTTATGCTGATTGCACTCTTCTGTCTGTACTGCAGTTGTATGAATATGTGTCATTAGATTTACATTCATAATCCTCACCCTGTGTGGATCTGTATGCATGGCTCAAATCTACTGTTGTAAATCAAAAATGATAATACATGAATATGCATGCTACAGCAAATTGCAGTGATTGTCTCTATACCCAACCATGTAAATGAAAGAAAGACAAACATGTTTGGCCTGTTACTCCAGTGTAAATTCTACCCTGGGTATGTGTCATTCCCCTCTAGCTGTATGCAGTGAGACAAGAAATATCGTGATGTCATCAGGGGTCCATGGTGGTCCACCACCAGTAGCATCCCTTAGTCTCTTGTATCATATTAATCTGTTGGCTGCACAAAGGATCATGTCTGAGCAGCATTGTCTACAGGCATCATGGGATCAGTTGTCACCTCAACCACATTTATCATGTTGGCGATGTCAGTACAGAGTTCATGTCTCCAGATTGTACCTGCAGAATGGCCAAGCAGTCTCTGTCCATGTTGTCAGAGAGCACCAAGTATAATTTCATTTTCCTGTGGGGAGAAGTTGCCATCCTTAGGATGGTTGGTGATCTAAAAGACAATGATATGCATATGATCCATATTCCTGTGTGAACCTATTTATGCAGTTGATTCTGTGAACAGCTTATGCCAACATAAACAGTATGCACTCCTGTGCAATGCAAAGGTCTGTACAACACTGTCTGTGACAAATACTAACATGACATATAAAAAGTAAAAATGATGCCGTAATTTATAACATTTGTAAAATGAACATAACTTTCAGTATCTTTATAGCCTGTGTGTGAGATCAGAACCCCCTCACAATGCATATATGTTGAATGAAGCTCCAATGACTACAGCATCATGCCACAGGAAGCTGCATGCAGTTCAGATTAAAAAACTACAATAACTAACAATTGAACACAATACAGAAAGCGTCAGCAAACCTCAGGATCCATAGGCAGGCCACAGACAGTACGGATCCTTTTTATATTGAGCCAGTAGTGATAAGACCTTTGCTAAGAAGCACGTATGAAGAAATATTCATAACAACAACAGCACATATTTTTAACAGTTTTGTTAAGAAACATGAATTAAGAAATATCCATAATATCAACATAACATAGTATATACAGATAGTCTTGGAATCCGTAGGTTTCTGTATTTACACCACAGAGTGCAAGGAATTGCCTGTAAGAAGTGCAGATGATCTGTAAGTCTGTCCTAATATACTGTTCACATTTGCAATGTAATTCTGTCTATACAGCTGCATATGGGAATGAAATCAATTAAATAAAATAGCAACGCCTGTATGCGTAAAGGTCAGTCATGCATCAGTCCAGTAACTTACAACAATTTCTGTTAAAGCTCACAATTTGAGTAAAAAATAAACAGGTACCATTGAGAATATCTGACTCACTAAAACAGAAATGCTACCAATTGCCAATGTACCTCTCTCTCTGAATCACAGAAACAAACTGCACTTAATATATACTGAAGTTTAAGTAGAACTTGCACCAAACATAATTAATCAGGTTCATTGAAATTCTAGGTTTTGGAATCCCATTTCTGCACCTCCGGGTAAACTGGCTAAATGAGGTGCAACACCCTAGTGCACTGCTATAAAAAGTACCATGTGTGCCATGTGTCCATTATTATCCAATGATCTGATAACATGACACCAGTGCCACTTTCAAATACTGATTGTGATACATTTACATATTGGACCATTGCTAACTGTGAACTAAGTAGGCCCGTGGTGAGCATTTCTTTATTTTTGCATTTTCAGGCATTTTCCTTTTGAAGATATTGATGGCTGCTCGAGAAGATGAGACATGTCCATGACCCCAAGTGGACCAAGGAGGAGACTACCCAGATGTTGACTGTGTAGGCTGGAGTGTAGCACTGAATGAGAGCCAAGCCAAGGAAGTTTGCAATGATAGATATATGGAAGCAGATAGTAAGCTAGCACCACAGATGTACAGGCATCTAATACAGTAGAGTGCAGGTTTACCACCCCTATGATGACCTGCATTGGAGGGACACATTGGAGCTCTGTTGGAAGGTTGGCAAGGTGCAGACACAGACCATGGATCCCCTACAGTAAGTGTGAATCTCCTACATATACCTCAGCATTCCTATGGAAATTATAGATATATCTATGTTATTTATATATATATATATATATATATAATATATATATATATATATATATATATATATATATATATATATATATATATATATATATATATATATATATATATATATATATATATGTATATATATGTGTGTGTGTGTGTGTGTGTAGTTTACAATCATTACTTTGTCATTTCTTCATGTTGCCAAACCTAATTGTTGAAAGTGAAAATGTTTTCACATCCCCATGTTGAACAATGTTAATACCGATGGTCTGACATTCAATGTTATGGCAATGTGGCCGTTGGATTTCATGTGTGGTTCGGTGTTCAGTGATGCTGGTTCACTGCATTGCCATTCAAGTTTTAATCAATTTGAAACTGTACTTCGCTGTACCACCAGCTGACGAAGTGCACTTCAAGGTATTGATAGTAAACCTACATGTATATGGGTTCCTTTCAGAATCTCGAACTACTGAAATCCATAATTTCAGTAGCCCGAGACCAGAAAGGTGAAAATGCAGAATACCAAAACCCCAGAAGCGCGATATTCAAAATCCCGAAGTTTGGAGATTTTGAATTTGCTGTTCTGGTGTTGCGGTGTGTGAGTGGATAGTTGGAGATGTAGGTAAGTGTTTGTGTTTCACAGGTTTTGGGTAGGGGCTTTAGTGTGTGTCTGTGTGTTTTGTTAGTGTGATGTGTGTGTACGAGGGGACTGTAGCTTGTGTAGTGGTGTTTTTGTCTGTTTGTCTGTGTAGTGCGACCTTGGAGTTAGTATATTTAAGTAGGGAGGGTGTGCTTGTATGTCAGGTAGGTGTTTGTGCTTGTGTATGTGTAGGGAGGTGTATGTTTGTGTCTGTGTGTGCGGTATGTTTAGTATAGAAGTAGTGATTTTAAATTTCTCGCTTCTGGGGTTTCGATTTTATGGATTTTCAGCTTCATGGTCTTGAGATACTTAAATTCGAGATTTCAGTATTTTGAGATTATGAAGTAAATTCTCATATATATATATATATATATATATATATATATATATATATATATATATACGTATCAGCTGGATTTATTTTTAGAACCTTTATCTAGCTGTTGTGAAAATTAGCTTATGCAGATAATTAATTGTACATGTTAACTGCTCTCCTTGTAAGTGCTGGCTTGATTCCTATGCTGTTCAAGATTTTAATAATGTTTATAATATCCATAATTATGAACTTTGTAGAGGTACATATGTTGTACAACATATAACAACATCATTTCATGCATCAGTTGTCCTTGTGCATCACTGCAGCCTATAGCACCTAGGCCAAAGATGACTGCGCACTTCATAGTTTTCTATTATAATATCACAGTATCACCTACTGTGCCATTATACATTGGAATAAAACCCCATACATATCTTCTTTATTTCATTCCTCCTAAGAAAGTAAACATGCTTAATACAATCACATTTATTTAAGCCAAAACAAATGCCTGGCTGACTGCTTGCACATATGCCATAAATTATCTGTTGATAGCTGTTATTTCTTTACAATAACATGTCCAATAAGTGTTTGCAGTTACTATTTTCAACTGTACTCCTCAGGAATTCAAATAAACACTTGCAGTACCAGCTGTTAAGATGAAACATCTTTCTGCCTGTTAGCTTGGCCTGTAAGGACCCCGACCAGCAGGTTTATATTTTAATGTGCTGTAAGTTCCAATCCACACAGGAGAAACATATTTGAAATTGTTATCTTGGATTAAATCACTCATAGCATTTCTTTGAGAAGCATATCCTGCTAACTGATAGTAATTTTTATGTTATACATGGTTACAAATAACTAAGTTAGTTGGTGAATTCCTTTGAATATGTCCATAATCTGTAACACTCTGCTAACTGCAGCTTTTTAACAGCAGGGTTAGTAAAGCAATACCTGTTTGTTTAAAAACATGTGTTGGCTGTAAGCTTGTCCTGTAAGGAGACCGGCCAGTATGTCTACATTTTGGCATGCTGTGGGTCTCAATCCACATAGGTGAAACATATCTGAAATTGTTATCATGGTTTAATTCACCCATAGCATTTTTTTAGACAAGTGTATTCCACTTATTGATATTACCGTATATTTTGTGCATGGCTGTGAATATCTAGGTTATTCATCAAATTCCTATGAATATGTTTGTAATCTGTAATGGTTTGTTAACATCAGCTTTTTAACAGCAGGGTTAGTAAAGCTTACTACAGACTGTTACATGTCTGACCAGTGCTCTTGTTAATATTTTATAATTTGTAAAAGTTGTATCAGGTTCTGTTTCACTATTAGATATCACATTCAATTCAAGAACACCATTATCTTCATCTTTTGAGGGAATGGGATGGTTAGCCTTACAGATGAAATGCAGAACATAGAAGATGCGACTACCTTTCGCTCATGAATTTCACTGATGATTGCAAACTGGGAGCAATCATTAAGTCCCCAAATGATGTCAACATGTTACAAGAAGGGCTAACACAAACAAATGATTGGTGCCAAAGCCATAGTCTAAAACTAAATCCGAAAAAAATGCATTACTATTCCCTTTGGCAAAACAGAATTCCCTACAAATTACGATACTGACAGCACCCCCTCCCCGAGTTCCAACCCAGTAGAGTGAGACTTGAGAACAAGGGTTGATAGTAATCTGAACTTTGACCACCAAGTTTCCACAGTGGTAAATAAATCCTTCTATGTAGCTCTCCCCATAAGCAAGGGCATAGTATCCAGGTAAAGGGATGTTATAACTCCAGTGTACTCAACCCTCATCAGTCCACTAATGTAGTACAATGCACCCTTTTGCATGTACCTCACTAGACACCTGCAGCAGCTGGAGAGACCTCAGAGATTTCTCACTAGGAGGAAAATACAGGGACTCCAAACCATGACCTATGAAGACAGGCTGAAAGCCCTGTTATTTTACTCTGTATCTTATAGGCTGCTGAGAGGTGACTTGTGCCTGGCCTATAGGGCAATCTCCAACCCTACCCTAATGGAAATGGTGCACATCTGCAAAGTCAAATGGCTCAAGAGTCACTCACTCTAGGGATCTCAGCCTAGCTTGTGGCATTAACAGATCATGTAGGAGAGACAGATATGTCTCCCAGAGATTGCTGCTTCTCTAGAATGGACTCCCTATTCATGTGAAACAGAGCTCTTCACTGACCCTATTCAAATACAACCTAGATAATTGGATGGGAGACTGCAAATTTGCCACTGGGGTGGCACCTATGTCCATTATGGACAGAAGCAGCCAGTGTTGAATACAGACTCGTTCTGTTCATAAATTAGTTCTGCAAACTGCCCAAAAAAAAATAAATGGGGCTATTTGGGATTAATATGGCTAGGCTTGTAAAGGCTCTAGGACTTCTAGCCTATTAACCTCCTATGAAACTATGAACCACAAGTCAAGCTCCACTCGAGTAACCCACATGCACGACCTCAACCTGGTCTGTGATATCAATAGGACTTGTTGCTGGGACAGATTTGTGTCCCAGAGACTCCCCCTTCTATGGAATCGACTCCCTCTCCACGTCAAGCAGAGTACCTCATTAACCCTTTTTAAGCACAACCTGGATAACTGGATGGGGAACAGAAAATACATCACTGGGATTCCACCTGTGTCCCTGCTGGACAGGGGCATTGGGTGCTGAAGTATCGGAACATGGGCTTAATTCTTGGCTAGGCTTGTAAGGGCCGCAGGGCCAATAGCCTATTAAGTTCCTATGATCCTATGAACCTATATATATATATATATATATATATATATATATATATATATATATATATATATTCAATGTACAGTAGCAGATGAGAAAATTAAAAAAATAATAATATTGTGCACTTTAGTTTCATGCTATCAGGCAAGCAGAAACTAGCCATGGGGTAGCAGTGGTTTCCTAAAATACTGATAATGGATAAAATACTCCTTCATTTTTTGTATTTGTAGTTATGCAGACCCATGTTTGAGGATCAGAAGAATGGATTAACAGCTCAAATAAGCTTGCACCTGTTACAGAGGACTACAGTGAATGGCAGAACATAGGAAAGACAAGTGAAAAATAAAGGTTTTCATGAAACAATGCATGAAATAGTGGCACTCATCAAATCTGTTTGTATTCATAAGATGGTACCTAAAGGGTACTGTAAACAGAGTTACTCTTGTACCAGTGCCAGTTCAATCTGGTGCAAAGTTTAAGATTCTCTTTATAGTAAATGTTTCATCTAACTTCAAGGATGCTTCAATTTCTTTCCTTTCAGACAAAAAAACTCTTGTCTTATTACTTCTCTTATCATGCAAATGTACTGTTTTTTTTATTTGCATTTCCACAATTTCAAAAGCAAACATGCTATTACAGTCCATATCAAGTGTTCTGTTACTTGTGACTGAATTATTAAGGAATGCCATGGCATAGTTAGCCTTTTTTAATCCTACCAACTTTCCTTTTACACTCCTCCCTTTGGCTTATCCATGTGACCTGTTTTTTTTTCTCACACCCCAAAGATATGCTGTAAGTGAATCAATGTTCCTCCCAATTGCCTATATATGGGTGTGCAGTGTGTGTCTGCCTGTAGATAAGTGTGCAGTGTGTGTTTGCCTGTAGATAAGTGTGCAGTGTCTGCATGTAGATGTGTGCAGTGTGTGTGTGTGTGTGTGTGTGTGTGTGTGTGTGTGTGTGTGTGTGTGCGTGTGTGTGTGCATATATGTTTGTGTGTGTGCATCTAATGATAGACCTGGCTTGTTATGAGTATTGTCAGTAAGTGTGCATATGTGAAAAACAAAGGAGCAATGTGATTATGTGTGCGCAGAAAAAAAAAATATATATATATATATATCGCTGACTTTTCTGTGAACACACATAATATTAATGGACACATATGCAGGTCTTCTTCATATCAGTAATGCACACATGTACACACACACACACACACACACACACACACACATGCACACAAAACAAAAGCAATTAACAGCTCTGTAGTTTTCAAAAATAAGGCATAAAAGGCATCATGTGACATCTACAGCTAATGGAGACCTGGCAGCTCTCACATGGCAGGCTATATATATATATATATATATATAGATAGATAGATATAATTGGCACAAGCATCTTACAGTCCTTTCCATGAACTCCAACTAGTGTAAAACTGACTCTACTCAGAGGTGTATGCAGGGTATTATTTATTTAACATTCCTGACAATCAAACCATTAGAGGTGTGCACAGAAGGTTGCTATAGCTTCTATTGAGGTCTGGGGAGACTGTGGTCATTACAACCTGTGGGGTAACATGGCAGGAGTAGGACAGCATGGATGATGGTGGGGTCAGCAGCACTAGACCTTAAGAGTAAAAAGTGTAAAAACCTATCTACACCCCTGTTCTACAGATGAGCAAGAATTCAAGTGAAGCATATTAAACAAAGAAGAAAATAGAAACTTCATTCAATTTTTGCATTTAAAGGTTGGGATCTCTCATTCTGGCAGACCATTTTATACAGGCACATAGTTTTGTGAAACAGTCATGTTATGTACTGCACAGAGATCCTCTAATGAATTGCTGGGTTTTCAGTAAAGGTAGAACTAAAACAGATCTGTCAGGAATATTATCTTAAAAAACAAACATACTTGCCACTTGTAGGCTCAGGGAGAGATATGCATCCCTAGGTACCAGATTTACTTCAGAGTTGGTGCAGTTAATGCTTTCTATATCAAGTATATGTGCTTTCTGCCTAATCTTGATAAACAGTGTTGACAAACCAAGTAAAAGCTGAAATGTATTCAGTTTTAACTGAAAACAATGCTTAGGATGCATGAAATGGAAAGTGGTTGAAAAGCTCTCATTAATATCTATGTTCATGCAAACAAAACAATTACTGCACTTGGGTTCAGGAGTGTTAGCTTCCCTTATCAGTGTAACTATGGAAACTCTTTAAGTCATTAAATGCTTGCATTAAACTGCCACCTGCCCACCACTTTGCTACAGACTATACTGCTTGTTTGGAGAACTAACAGGCTTTTATTTTTTAACCATTATCTGTATAGCAGAGCTTTCACTTTTAAACATTCTTACAAAACCAGATGTTTCCACTCAGAACAGCAAAACGAGTATAGTTAAAAGGCTCAGGCAAGTAATTTTCTCAGAACTAACCTTGAACAATCGATGACATCACCACCAAAAAGTTATCAGAAATAAATGTTTTCTAACATTGCTTTTAATGGTATCAGTGACAGATAAATATGCTTTCAGAATTGCATTTCTGAGAACAGCACCGTTTTAGTGCACATCTTTTTTATGGCTCATGTTTACCCTGTTGTAAATCAACAATGGCTACATAAAGAAGTAGATATTAACTAGTTCTAAAAATAAAACCAGCTACATTATGTTCTCTTGGTATGTGACCAAAATTATTTGCTTACCCCATAATATATTGCTAAACATCAGAAAGAAAGCATACCGATGCAATCAGTTACTGGCATAATTATTATCTGTTGTGTTTAATATGTATATATTTACTCTGCATAAGTATAACCTATTAATCAAATTTATCCTTGTCAGCCCAACATTTTAATTGACTGTTCTAGAAAATAATTGCTATCCACAGAAAACCAGCTGATTTCACAATTTAAAAACAAGCAGCAAATATTTATATCAAAGAAGCAGGTGCAGCAATTATCTATAAAAATGAAATGTTTTGTTTAAAGTTCTTTTTTTTCATTTGAGTGCCCCATGGATGTAATAAAAATAACTGCCATCCATTGCATGTGGTAGACAAAGAACGTAGGGTACAAATGTCTGAACATTCCATCTTTCCATTCCCCTTAATGAATAATTCTCAAACATGTCTTTGCAGCCTGTGCCTAGTTTCATCTTTCTCATTTTAATGTTCAGAGAAGTCAAGATGAAGCTGTTTGAAGTGACTAGTGCCTAGATGAATCTTAAAGCTAGTGACTTTGAGCTGGTCCATAAAATATATTACACCTCAAACAATCTATCAACAAATTACTAAGACTACTAGTTCAAGTTTATGTTTACATGTGTGCTTCTACAGTAAACACTATGCAAACCAAATTATTAAGAAATATAGATAATAGATAATATCTGATAAAACAGAAAACTGATATGCTATTACTGCCAGCCATAAACAAAATACAACTACACAAGGACACAAAAGCCTGAGTGTAAACTAACTTGTGAGGGAAAAGTTAGTTTGCTTTTGATTTCTTGTGTTTTGTATTACTTCATTGCCTTTTTCTATTTTGTATAATGTTTTGTTTCCTTTACACTGTTTTTTCTTGTATTCTGCTTTTAATTGCATATTAAAACATGAAAAGAGACTACAGCTGTGTCTCTTGTGAGTCAGACAGAATTTTTCCCAGCCTCCAGCCCCTTTACTGTTGTGTTCTTAAACACCACTGTTGTTCTAGTTGCTTGCCCCATATGTTAATTTGACCATATATCTCCTTCCCTCTCTCCTCCACTGGCTGGTGTGAGTAATCACAAAACTATTATTTTCTGAAATCGCTCCCTTCAACAATTTAAATTTATTGGCCATCCCACTGTATTCCATAGTACCAGAATACAAAAGTGCCCACCCCCTTTCAATTTATCTTGTTCTTTTAAAGTAGTGGCTCTCCACTTAGACAGCTAAATCTTAAGGTACCCACTTTCATATCTAACTGCTTAGTCTACACTGCAGTATTTAGAATAAACCATTTTTTTCATCTTACCTTTAATCATCTATTGCAAAACCACCAGTTATTGGAGAGCCCATATTCTGCCTCTCAGTAGTCACCTTGGAATTAGTGCTTCGGTTTTCTCCTGTTGAGAGAAGGAGTACAGGGACATTATTTCCTGGAGACTGCTGATCACCAGAAAGCCCAATAACTGCTTTATAGATGACAGCTTGGAATCTGTGCTTATATTCTGGTCCTGGTGAAAGAAGGAGCAGAGTGCATTGTTTCCTGACTGTCTCTGTTTGGAGTGAGTGTCTGTGCCTAACGTTCCTGACTGGTCCAGTTGCTATTCAAGGCATCTACCAGTAAAAGGCTACAAGCCTACAGACCCTATCATCATCTGGGACAAGACTGTGAATCACTAAACAGGCTGTAGCCTGCTTCTCATCTTGGGATTGGCGCTAACATTTTGCTTCTGGTGAGAGAAGAAGCAAAGGTGTATTATATCCCAACAGAGTAAAGCTGTGGTGAGACCAGAATTAGTAGCAGCCAGGCAGTAGCCATTCATGTGACTCCCCTCTTTTCATCATTCTTGACAAGCTAATTCTTTGTTTTCAGTAAGTACTGCTTGATTTGTTTCTAACTTCAGAATATCCACCTAAATACTTCATCTTTAAATTTTCAAGGTCTATGTATTAGTTTATCCTCAAGTGTTTGGCAGTGCTCTGCATAGACTCAGACACCTTGAGTGACATTTTTCCTATAAAAGCACAATTGAAATTTCTCCAATACCTAGTTGCACACAGGACAACTAGTTTGCAGTGACAAGCACTGTCCCCAGAGTTGCAAACTGGATACTCGTGACAGTGATTGATATCCTCACTCCAACTTTCTAATCAATAAAAAAGGGCCTGTTGCCATGAATATGAACTTTTCTACTGTCTCTATTACTGGCTTGGTGGATATGGGCATCCTGAGGCAATATAGAAATTGTCTCATGTCTACTGATAACCAGTTAATTCTCAAATAAACTTACATGGTATGTGAGAGAGGTATTTACACAATGTCACTGGAGGCAATGCTCTCACGTAAAAGTACTTCTAATGTCAATAAGGTTGTCAGTAGAACACATGCTGCACCCATCACGCACAAATCAAAGCAGACATATCAACCCACATATGCTGAGGCACCTAACTGTAACTTTACTAAACCACAAAGACCTTCTAGACAAAGTACACATAACTAATACCCTCAGCAGCCCCAAATGTACTCTTTCAAAACAGCACCCACATCAACACATAGAGCTACATCTCATGGAGCCTCTACCTCTAAGCCCATAAGGCAAGCTACCACACAATCTAACATTCTAGTCATTGCAGACTCCATTGTGAGGCACACTGATGTCCCTCTCACCAGGCTGAGTAAGGAGAAAGCATCAATCAGTTGCTTATCAGGGGCTAGGATCCATCACATTACGAAGGCACTCAGGTCATTGGACCACAATTACCTATATGACTCAATCATAATCCATGTGGGAGTAAATGACCTGAGACGTACCTTCCTAGACTATATGAAGAGAGACATCATGGGGCTCTAAGAATATGTGTCTCAGGCTGGTATGAGCCTAGCACTGAGCAGCATTTTACCTTCTCCAAGGATTTGTTGTTGTGTCTTTCGGCTTTTCCCAGTTAGGGGTTGCCACAGCGGAACTCCGGTCCGTTAATGATTGGCAGTAGATTTTTACATGCCGAGTTGCCAGCTCTGATGCACAACTTTCAACGAAGGTACGCCCATTCACGCATGTCTCCACACAGAAGATGCTCTAGCTGAGAATCGAACAGGACAACATCTTACTGTGAGGCGACAACCTTCTCCAAAGATGATGCCACAATATGAACAAAAGATGACTGACTTCAATACTTGGCCTAGCGTCTGGTGCCATTCTAAGGGGGTGCAATATTTGTCAGCATGGAAGGAGATAGTCAACAGACTATGCTGCTTTGCCAGGGATGGTCTGCACCTCTCCCCTCTAGGCTTTTGAATATTAGCTAAAACATTGTCTTACCCCATAGTGCCTTTTTTAGTCAATGACAAACTGAAAGTACTTCTGACATAGCAGATCAAAACCAAGAAAATCTAAAGGTATTACTGCTCAATGCTAGGAGTCTAAACAAAAAACTCCACTCCCTAGAAGGTCTCTTTACCATAGAAAATGCTGACATCTGTGCGGTCACTGACACATGGTTTAAATCCATGGAGAGCACACCAACAGTGCTAGGTTATAATGCCTTCCACACATTTAGGGCAGCTACTTCACAGGCAGGGACTAAAGGTGGAGGGTCTCTATTTACGTCAAAGATAAATATACTGCAAGGCTGGTCAAACAGGACAATACACTTGAGCTGCTCCACGTTCATGTCACCACAGGCAAAATCCAATACCACTTCCTTGCAAGCTATCGGTCCCCATCTATGACCCAGGAAACCCATACCATGTATTTAAACTTATTAGAAACACTAACCATCTAACCCAATACCATATTCATGGGTGACTTTAATTACCCCACTATTAACTGGGGATACTATACGACACCAAACGTATATACACAGAGATTCCTGGATTTTGTAAACACAAACTCCTTGGACCAGATAGTCAGTACACCAACCAGGTGTGCAATCATACTGAATCTGGTCCTCACTAATATGGGAAAGTGCTGCACACTCCCTGCTGTAAGACCTTCCCTAGTAAGGTCTCCTTTGAAGTAAAAATAAAACCTAGACCCCCCCCCCCCAGCTAAACCGGGAATATTCAGGAACTATAATATTCTAAGGCCAACCTCCTGCTATTAAGTGAGAACCTGGCAAAATTTCAAATCCCCATAAACCCTGAGAACACCACTGCCTATGCAGAACTGTTCACAGAAACCCTGTACAAGCATGCTTATAGCAGCATACAGGCAGCTGTACCCACTAGGAAGAAGTACAGAAATAACACAAAAAACAAGCCACCCTGGTGGAATCACAAAATCAATAGGCTGTATAACAGGAGGAATAAAAGCATGGCAAAAATTAGGAGGTGCAGCACCCAGCAGGATAAAAGCACTCTCACTAAACTAAACAAACAACTCAGAGGACAAATAAAGTCTACCAAAGCCAAATTTAAGGTATGTTTGGCCTCCCAAGCCAATGAAAACCATAAAGCATTTTTCAGCTATATGCACAACCTCAAAGGTAATACACAATTGTGTGAAGAGCTCATTGTAAATGGAGCCACCTTTATTTACTGTGGCACACGACATAGCAAACCTCCTGGCTGATAAATTGATCTCCAGCTTTACCCTTCTCTCCCCCCCTCAACCTTCCCTCAGGAAATATCATCAAATATAACTCCCCCTACTATCACTAGGAAACAGGCTCTTAATGTTCTCTCTAAGACAAAGAACACTGCATCAATGGGCCCAGACAATATTTCAGGATGTCTTCTAAACAGCATGAAACATGACCTATCAGGGCCTCTGGAATTACTGTTTAAATGTAGCCACCAAACAGGTTTCATGCCTCATGAATGGAGAAAGGTAACAGTCATCTCTCTGCACAAAGGAGAGCCATCTACAGACTCTGGAAACTACAGACCCATAAGTCTCACTAATCTTATATGTAAAGCCATGTAAAGAATTATCATGAAGATGATCAACAGAGATATAGTAAACCTCAAGACACTGGACCCAACCCAGTTTGGTTTTGTCAAGGGCAGATCATGCCTACTCAACCTGGTGGACTTCTTTGAGAAGGTTACCAAAGCAATGGATGAGGGCAAAATTGCTGACACTGCCTACCTTGATCTGACCAAGGCATTTGACAGAATATCCCACTCGGGGTAAGATACAAACCCATATGTCACCCAGTAGATAGCCAAATGGCTCACAGACAGGACTCAGGAAGTTTTAAATGAGGAGTCCACCTCTACAAAGAGGCCAGTCACTAGTGGAATCCCTCAGGGATCAGTCCTTGGACTGCTCCTTTTTGGCATTTACTTCAGAGAAGTCAAGGCCAATGTCAGTGGTCTCTGGCTGACTAAATTTGCAGATGATTGCAAATTACGAGCTGTCATTGAATCTTACACTGACACCAATGTTCTGTAGGAGGGGTTGACACAGACAAACAACTGTTATCAGAGTCATGAACTAAAACTAAATGCCAAGAATAGTACAATTTGGGAAGTCATCCATCCCTGGTAACTGTCATATTGACAACATACCCCTTAAAGCTGATCCAGTAGTTAGGGACTTAGGGACACACATAGATAGTAATCTAGCCTTTGACCATCATGTGTCTACAGTGGTGAGGAAATCATTCTGTATTGCACAACTTGAAAACAATGGTATGGAATCTAAGTCCAAGGAAGTCATTGTTCCACTGTATTCGGCATTCAGCAGACCTATCATTGAGTACAGTGCCCCCTTTGGTGTATACCTAACCAGGCATATCCAACAACTGGAATGTCCAAAGAGGTTCCTCACTAAAAGAATACAGGGCGTAAGTTATATGTCCTATGCAGACCACCTCAATGCCCTATCCCTGTATTCTATCTCCTACAGGCTTTTGAGGGGAGATCTATGCCCGGCATATAGGGCATTGTCAGGCCCCACTCTGATGGACCTCCTGTATATCCACAAAACAAACAGCACCAGAATTACCCATTCTAAAGACTTATACCTTGCCTATGATATAAATAGATCATGCTGGAGAGATCTGTATGTATCTTAGAGACTACCACATCTATGGAACAGGCTCCCCATCCATGTGAAGCACAGTTCCTCCCTAACCCAATTTAAGTGCAACTTAGACAATTGGATAGGAAACCAGAAATTCATCCCTGGTTTGACACCTATGTCTCTAAGGGACACAGGTAACCTGTAAATGGTTCATCTCCCAAACCCCTACTTACAATAACCAAGGGTATCAGAACTTGTTAGAGATTTGGGATGCATGGCTAGGCTTAAAAAGGCCCTTGTGGTCATTAGCCTAGTAAACACCTATGAACATATAAAGCTGCATGCTTTGCAGTGATACACACAGTTCCTTCAAGCTTCAATAGACACCACAAAAAATGCAATTTTCACTTCAACAAAACTCTTCTTACAAAATAAAGTGCATGTATTCTGTTCCATGATACAGAAAGTCAGTGATGAAAGTCAATAAAATCTGCTTCTCACTTCTGAAGATGTGCATGCAAAGATAACAGGCCAAATGGTAATTCCATAACATGAGGCTGTCAGAGAATAAATGACGATAACATCTGCTCCTTAATATCAGAGAGTAAACCATCTATATGATCGAACTGCAGCCAATACAAAACAAAGATTGCCGAGGCAGTAGAATAACAGTAAAACCAAATACTGATTGACCAAACAGATAAAGAGGCAGACAATACTAGTAATGATTCCTCAGGACTTTGGCTCTGGGGATTAATAAGGGAAAGCTGCATTGGTGAGCCATTCTGTCACATTATGTAGCACTGAAAAACACTTTAAAAATATACTATAGTTGTAACAGAGAGCTTAGTCTGAAACACATTCTTTTATTTGATTTAAGCATTAGCTAAGAAGAAAAGTAGCAAAACCAAGTCTGGGTGCAAATATCTGGTAATAACTGAATAATAAGCCAAAATCTTATACACCATATTTGTGGTAAACCAAAGTGTTGTTATAATCTCCAACAGTGATCTGCTTCTAGCTTATCTGGTTAAAAAAAATAGGACGTTGGTGGGGGGGGGGGGGGCATACCCAAAGGTGTGTATATTTCTGAATGCCTTTCTAAAGTGCCCATGGTCCACTAAATATTTTTGTTTTCATTCAGCGCTAAAAAGCCCTACTATGGGTAGTCATTCAATAGCAGTTTCTAAATTTATTTAATTGAATTTTAAAGTCATTTGTGAAAAAAACATCCTCTCTGTGCTAAGAAGAAAATCCAGAGTGGCAGCCACACTTTCCAGCTTTAAAGATGATAGTTATCTATTGTATTCTTGAATTCTTATTAAGATCCAAGCAATTTTTGCAGATGCACATGAAGTTAATAATACTATAACAAACCATAAGACTAAACTGTAAGCTTTGGAGACATAAATAAATCAGCATACACCTCAAGTGTCCAAAATCTTGCAGAATGTCCAGATTTTCATCTCGTATATTTAGTTTCTTTCTCACAAAGTTTGTGGTTTTCTGGCAAATCATTGAGGATTGATGTCAATAAATAAAGGCAGACATCTGAACTTCAGACTTCATATCCTTCAGAAAAATGCAAGCTAATACAAAACTTATTATTCTATCAACTAAGTTTATAAAAGCAATATTTAAAATCTGTCCCTATTTTTGAGTCTTTGTCCCCTGTTATTTTTGACTTACTCCAAATTTCTTGCATTAAGAGGTTGAGAGGTATGTCTACTGGTATAGTCTACAATAGTAGAAAACAGGTTGGATGATTTAGTAAACAGATCCTTTAGGAATAACCACCGAATTATTGGTCTGAATATTCTGTTAGGTGTACATGACCTTCCTGTCTGGCTACATGATGGGCAGAGATAAAATTTAGACTGCAGCCCAGAGAACTGAGGTTCAGCTGGCATCTCCAGCACTGAAGAAGTAGGCAAGGAGAGGGATGTATGAACAGATGTGGCCTGCCAACCACTCTTGGAGAGTAGAAGCAGTTAAGATGCACTCGGAGGGACACTGGGTGATGCAATCTCTCTGGCAGAGACCAGAAGGACCTCCTCTTGTGCTATGAGGGGAGAGACCCATCACAAACCTCGCCCCTACATTTAGCTAGGTTTGTGCCAGTTAGAGCAAGGAAGAAAAAGCGAGAAATGATAGCCAACCGCCAATGGCTGTCTAAATGATGACTAATCCCAGTCCACTGTTGCCTGCATGTGCTGGTTCATAGGTTCATAGGTTGGTACTAGGCTATCAGCCCTAGGGCCTATACAAGCCTAGCCATAACAATTCCCTGGCTATTTCTTCCCACATTATTTACTTTCCTGGACCCCTGTCTAGCAGGGCGACTGACGTGATCCCTGGGGTGAATTTCCTTTCTCCCATCCAATCGTCAAGGTTCCTCTTGAAGAGGTCCAAAGAGGCACTCTGCTTGACATGTATGGGCAATCTATTCCAGAGTCTGGGGAGTCTCTGGGTCAGGAACCTATCCCTCCAGCATGTTTTGTTTATTGTGATGACAAGGTTTAGATCCCTGGAGCATGTAGCTCTGAGGGATTGGGATTTCTTTAAGTGTAGCATGTCCAACAGCTCTGGGTTTGACATGGCCTTGTATGTTAAGCAGAGATCGCCTCTGAGTAGGCGAAATGCGACAGAGTATAGCTGGAGTTTTTTAAGGCGGTCAGCGTAGGGCATCTGTTTTAGGCCTGTGATTCTTTTAGTGAGGTATTTCTGAGGTCTTTCCAGTTGTTGCAGATGTCTTGAGAGGTACATACCAAATGGGGCGTTGTATTCTATAATGGGTCTAATGAGGGATGAGTACAGTGGGACAATGACCTCCTTTTTTCTGGATGAAAAGCCCTTCGTGATGAGGTGTGCCACATAGAAGGATTTCCTGACTGTTGTGGCGATGTGGTTATCAAAGGTGAGACCACTGTCCACCTGTGTCCCTAAGTCTCTTATCACACTTTCTGTGTTTAGTATACTGCCACCTATATGGTAATTCATGGATACATGTTTTTTTCCCAAAGGGGATAACAATACATTTCTTGGCATTGAGCTTGAGCCCATGGCTCTGGCACCAAGCATCTGTTTCTGTAAGGCCCTTTTGTAGAGTATCCACATCATTTGGGGATTCAATAATGGCTCCCAGTTTGCAGTCATCTGCAAACTTTGTTAGCCAGAGTCCCTTAGTGTTGACCTGTACTTCAGAGAAGTAGATGCCAAACAAGAGCGGCCCCAGGACTGAACCCTGAGGTACTCCACTTGTCACTTGTCTGGAGCTGGATTTGGAGTCGGCTACTTTTACAGTGTGGGTTCTATCAGTAAGCCATTTAGCAACCCATTGGGTGACATAGGGATTAATGCCCAACTTAGTAAGTTTATCTATGATTCCAGAGTGGGGATGGTGTCAAAGGCCTTGGCAAGGTCTAGATAGGCTGTGTGGACCACCTTACCCTTGTCCATGGCTCTGGAGACTGATTCAAAGAAGTCAATCAGGTTCAGGAGACAAGATCGGCCCTTCACAAACCCAAACTGGGTGGGGTCCAGTGTTTGAAGGTTGCCAATGTCTTTGTTTATAAGTTCCATGATAATACGCTCCATGGCCTTGCAGATAAGGCTTGTCAGACTGATGGGACGGTAGTTTCCGGGATCCGAGGTGGATCCCCTTGTGGATTGGGATAACTGTAGCTCTGCCACTCAGTGGGCACGAAACCTGAGGTGAGGCTATGATTAAACATGACACTTAGGTGAGGTGCCAGTTCATATTGTAGTTCATGTAGTACACAGCGCGGGATGTCATCTGGTCCCATGGATGCTGTATTCTTGGCTTTAGAGAGTGCGTTTTGTACCTGTGTGGCCATTATTACTGGAATTTGGCAATCTTCCGGTATTGAGATGGGCCATTTAGGGGTGAGGGGGGTGAAGTTGGCACTGAATTGATCTGCCAGGATATTGGCAATATCCTTCGGATCAGTATATTTAATACCATTCTGTTTTAGCTCAGAGCAGATCTGAGCATTGCCATTTAGATTCTTGACATAGTTATAGAATGCTTTGTGGTTGTCTTTGGAATCTTTGGCAATTTTATTTTCGTAACTAGCTTTGGAGGATTTTATGAGGCATCTCAGTTTCTTAGTGAGGCTAGTAAGGGAGTTTTTTGCATCCTGGGATTTTCCTCTTTTCTGCAAAAGTTTCTTCCTTTTGTTGTAAAGTTTGTTTATGGCAGGGGACCACCAGATTGGCTTCCTTTTTTTGGATGAGAGCATTTTGGTTCTATTTGGGATGGCACGATTCATGCATGAGTGGATGTGCTCGTACAGTGCCTTAGTGTAGGATTCAGCAGTTGAACTTTCAGTTCCCGTCTGCATGGGTGTCATGAAGTTTGTCACTTCTGACTTGAATAACATGAAGTTGGCTTTAGAGAAGTTTTTTATGGTGGTTTCTTTACTGGGGGGTGGGGGTGGGATGTGGATGTTAAGGGCGATTAGCTTATGGTCAGACCTGACTAACAAGGGGGTGACCATAGGTATAGAGCATTGATTTCCCATGTTGGTAATGACCAGGTCTAGGATATTGGAGCCCCTGGTGGGACTATGGATTAGTTGATCCAGGGCGAAAACAAATGGATGAATTTGTTGATAGGGAAATGATGGTCAATAGACAGCAGGAGCAAAGTACCCCCTGCACACAAAAAAGACCCTCCTCTAGTGGAGATAGACCATAAAGTAACTCGCAAGACTAAGACTGCTGCTTATCCCTAGCACTGTATTTTCAGGCTGCTGGATGATAATAACAAATGTAATATAAAAAAGCAACAGAAATGGGTAAAGCTTCACACACAAGAAACTCAGAGCTGAATACACAGCTTTAAATACCTTAGCAGATGCAGTGAAAATAGCAGCTGATTGAGCCCTTTTCTTTCTTTTGTTACTGAAGGATAAAGTCCTGACTACAGCTCAGGCAGGCGATTTGATTTAGATTAGTGGCTCATGGACCTGCTGAAACTTGCAGAAGGGAAAGCAGGAAGGAATGACAGTACTGCTAGCTCACCACTCTTCGAGATGGGGCATTGGACTGCGGCACTTTCCTATGGTATAGCTCCTGGCAGAGATGGAAGTATGTATAGGAGTGCTGACCCATGAAGGCAATGGTCAGCCTTGAGGGGTTACGTCATTTGCAGTACTGAGTAAACTGAACTTGCTGACACCTATTGCATGCCAAACCCCTGATTTTGTTACTGCCCATGTGCCACTGCTAATAAGAAAACCCCTGATAGCTGCCTAAATGGCAGTTACTTTGGTTGGATCTCACTTCTGTTGCTAGAGAAATGAATGGGTCATCTGTCCAAAATGAGACTGAGGGGTGAGAAGTAACAGGGAAGAACAAGTGGTAAACAATCACACTGAATTACAGTAATGCCTTATTTAATAATTAAATAGCATAATGGACTCCTCATTAGAAAGTGTAAAAAGATATGTATATAGGTACAGGTGCAGGTCAAATTTCCAGCTATGCTATTAATCAAAATAAATAATCTGTTTCATTTGGTTGCATAAACAACAGGAGTAGAAGCCTGTTTAAGCAAAATTCAGTCTACTGCAAACACACTTAAGCAAATCCTGATAACGGCATGGCAAAATGACCTCATACAATAATTCTATGTTTTTACCCGTGCCAAGCCAATAGAGGGACAATTTAGGGACCACACATTCATCTCTACATTAGAAGTAATCATCAAGTCAGAATCTGTTCACTCTACTTATCTCCACTCAAAACAAAATATGAGTCATTAACTGAAATTGGAGGAAGGGTTATCATTGGAATCTGGTATCCTGGATCCAGCAATACAAGAAACAGAGCTGTTGGAATTATCACAAAACGAGAAGACCAGTTGTAATCTGTGACAGCAGTCACATATGGGATGCAACTGATAGGCTGAATGGCTGTATTTTTCTTATTATTATTTTGATATATTGCTTAATTTATTTCAGAAGCAGTATGGCATAACCTACAAATTTAATATTGGCTACGTCCGCATGCCACAGGGTGAGTCCATTGGCCATCATGATGCTTAATCAGTTAATTCCTGTATAGCTGATATATTACCAAATGTATTCACATTTGCACAACATAAAATTATTTATTCGTAAGATAACTGCAGCACTTCAAACATAGAAGTGTCATGTGCTGTTAATCTGTGTAGAATAACTTGTAAAGAGCAACAAGCATATCTTAATTTGTTTGAGGTAAGGCTGACTTACATACGCATTGCAAATTTCTCTAGTTACAAAATGAATGTTTTTCATTATTTAATGCACCTATAACCCACCTGCCATTCCTCTTTCCATTCCTGCCACTACTCTTTATTTTCATTTTTTAACTCTTTTTTTCTTTATTTTAGAAGGACTAGCTATCAGTATGTCACAGCCACTCTCGTGTCTGTATTATGATAAACCATCACAACTAGGAATTTGTGCACAAGGCTGTTAATATTTTCAAGACTAGTGTCATATTCAATGTATTTCTCAGGAGAGGTGACTTGCTTGCTGAAGAAAGCAACTATGGACATTTAATTGCTATATCTGTCAAAGACAGCATTCACAAACTGGCTGCTTTAAGGTCCCTATCTGATATAGTGCCTGCAGTACAGATTTCCTGCTTTTTTTGATGTACATCAGTGCGCACACTGCAGCTAGGGCCATCTGTGGTCAGTGGTGGCTTAGATTTATGTGTGAGTATAGTTGTTTGTCTTTTTCTTTTTTCCCAGTTAGGGGTCGCCACAGCGGAACTCCGGTCCGCTAATGATTGGCAGTAGATTTTTTTATGGTATCGAGTTGCCAGCCCGACGCTCAACCTTCAGCAAAGGCATGCCCATTCACGCATGTCTTTCGGAGGCCACTCGACAGCAGGGAGGACATGCAGACTCCACACAGAAGGCACTCCAGCCAGGAATTGAACAGGAGAACCTCTTGCTGTGAGGCAACAATGCTACCGCTGTACCACCAATTTGTTTAAATCCATATCGAGTTCCAGGGGACAGATAGTTCTTTGATGGCTTACAGATCTACGGAGTGATTTGTCACTCTGTTCTGTCCTTCAAAAATCAAAATTAAAACTGCATAGACTGAGGCGTAGTAGTAGCATCACTCATACCATTTAATAATTGGTTAATTGCGCAAGAACAGTTATAGTATAGTTTAGGATTCATTGTTTGTTGGCTTGTGTCATTATGTGATATTTAATTGCTTCAGAAAAGCACTGCAGTGTTGACTCTACATATTTCTGTATAGTCCAGTTATTGTTTGCTTTTAGTAAGCATAAATCCAAAAGTTCAAAAGATTCTCCTGGAGACCAAGGTCATGTTGCAACAGATTTATTTCAAACAGGAAACAACAGCTTTTTTCAAAATCACAAAAATGTATCTAAATCTTAACAGGCCATGGATACTTTTATCAGAGTTAGTTTTAAGTTAACTGGTGCCCTAGGTGAAGAGTACCATGGTGTCTTCCAATGCCTCTCCACTGACCCGCCTCCACACACAAAATATCTGGTGACCCAAGCCCCTATCCCACACACTGATCTATGCACACCATCCAAATTATTTTCTTCTTTTTTTTCTAACTTCGTCCTACTCCATTTTTTCTGTGATTATTCATTCATTCAACATGTTGTATATAGTCTGATAACTGTGAAGGAAACAGCTGCATTAAGCCAGGCCCCAGAAGCCATGGAGGTCCTATATGCTGTGAGATGCATTTTAGAGATTTTCAGTCAAGCTTTTCATCCAATAATAGCTTAAATAAAAACATTATTAAAGAAAGAAATTTAGTATTCACCCTTCAACTTTGCTTCTTCCTGCATCCTTTCAGCACATCCTAACTGATTGAAACTACACTGCAGTGGCGGCTGATGACTTTAAATCAAAGGGGGACTGCAGGAGACAGCTGAATGGGTGGGGTCAATGGGAATGGGTGTGGCCAACTAGAAAATGGAGGAGCTATGTTCAAAACCACAAAAACTGTAACTTTAATTAAATACGCTGCCCTGGGTGCCCAACCGTCATTATGAGAGTCCAATCAAGACAAGATGAAGTGTAGAAGTAAAAAAATATTTCAGTGCAGTCGCTGCATGACAGCTTACTTAATATCTAGATGGAAACAAAATGTTTGTGAGGTATGAAAAAATAAATTACTTTTTAAATACATTACTGGAATGCCAGTGAAAATCAAGTATAAGAAAAACAAGCAGCATTCAACTCAAACCATTTCTCCTTGCACTGCAGTTCTAATTATAATTTATATTCAGCTTTATTAAAGTACCAAGTAATATGTTGAAAGTAGCAATCTCTGTGATACCCCCACTCGTAAAAATGTTTCTTATCCAAAAAAGACCTACTGCCTGATAACAACTATCTACTTGTTTCATGGGGAAAACATGATCAAAGTAAAAAATGAAAAGCAAACAAGAAACAAGTTCAACAAACATTGCTTAAAGAATTACTGCACAGGTTATGGACCACACACGATAGATTGGCATTCTGTTTAGTTTGCAGGTAAAGCCTGCAAAGATGCCTGCAAGTCTCCAACAAATGTAATGAGCTTCTTAAAATAATGTAATCATGTCCTTTATTACAAATACTGTCATATGCATTTCAATACCCAAGGCTTATACGTTATCTAGTTATGTAAGTATTCTCTGATGGCAACAACAGAAAGGCTTTCAATGTTGCCAATTCTTTAAGAGTACGCTTATTAAAACTTACTTGCATCTTACAATCTCAGACAAGCTTACCTGATGGTCATTAAAGCATTTCTACTTAAACACAAGCAACAGGTACTTTCTGAATAATAATAAGCATAAATCAACAGTATAAAAATATGGCAGAAACCAGAACATTCTGCAAAATCAAGGACAGATGAAAAGCCACTGTAGTACTTGTGTCTACCTTGGATGAGGGATACTCTGCACATTTACACTGCATAACTGCTCCTTGCGTTGTTTGTACACATTCAGAGTCGCTACATGGGGGTGCAACAGGTATGTCACAATTTGAAATGTCTCTGGCTGACTGTGATGGCCCTGACACATTTGTCATACCTCTCAACCTCAGAGCAAGAAATCTGGACAAAGCCATACATAGAAGTGGGACAAAGGCCCAATAAGGACAATTTTTAAATATTGCTGTTATAAACTTAGAAAGATAATAGAATAGTAGGTCTTGCATTCATATGAATTTTCTGAAGGGTATGAAATCTGAAACTGAAATGTCTGTCATTGTTTTCTGACACCAATCTTTAATGATTTGCCACTAATTTGCCAAAAAAACACAATTTTATGAAAAATGGACCAAAAATGTGATGCAAAAATATAAAATAGCCACACAATACAGCTGAGAACCTGTCAAAGAAGGGACACTTATTAATATTAGTACTGCTAACTTGAGCAGCTGACAAAATAAAATAATTGTATTTATTTTATTTTATTTTACATTTGTTGACTGGGATAGTCTGACTGGATATATGTCCATTTTCAGCAGAGGCCCAGGGAGAAAAGTTCCAAAGGAAAAACAAATACAATTTCATATAAGCAGAGATAGGAATACAATTACATAGGAAAATAGTGAAAATCAATACAATACAGTATACATATTTACAGTATATCAGAAATCAACAGTTACTTAGATCCTCAGTTGACATCTATAAGCATCAAGGACATTGAGAAACATGGCGGTAAGTACATTTCAACACAACATGAATTAGTCAGGTTTAGAACATGAGCAAGACTAGTGTAATTTAAAGTGTATAGTTAGATTATGCTTAAACTGTTTTGAGAAGGGTTCTAGGGAAATATTAGCTGGTAGGGAGTTCCAGATTTTTCCTACATAGTTGGTGAATAGGGAGTCACCGGCTGAGTTGTTTGTTTGATAGTTTGGACAAGTAGTTTTTTTGATTATCTAAGTGTGTTTAGATTGTTATAGGGGTAGATTATTGGTTTCAGTGCAGGGGTTTTGTCCGGCTGGTGTAAGATTTTATGGGCAAGTACCAGCTGGTTGAGTTGGATTAGGGAAGGTTGGTCAGAACAGGGGAAGCATATAGTAAGGTTGAAAGTAAGTGAGCCCGAGCAATGGCCATACAAGCAGTTGGCATGAGAAAGGACTTAATCTTGTAAAGTGACCCTAGTTTTTTGTTGACAGTTTTAATTGTATTATTGATATGAATTTCGAATTTAAGATTGTTGTCGATATTAACTCCTAATATTTTTGTGTGGGTGTCAGGATGAATTGTGGTCCCATTGTTAGAGGAAATAGTAAAAGACAGGGGGTTCGACCTGGATGTGGGGGTAAAAAGTAGCAACTTAGTGTTGTTAGGGTTTAAGATTAGATGACGGTCAGAGAGCCATTTTTCAACTTTGTTAAAGGTTAGCTGGGTTTCTAAGCACAGATTTGACTGAGTGGAAGCTGAGCAAATTAGTGTGGAATCATCTGCATACTGTATGCAGTTTGAATTTGGTATGATAGTATGGAGATCGTTAATGAATATAGAGAACAAGAGGGGACCCAGTATAGAACCCTGGGGGACACCCAGAGTATTGGATAGGAGGGATGATATTTCATTTTGCCATTGTACTGCCTGTTGTCTGCCATTTAAGTAAGATTGAAACCAATGGAGAGCAGTTGTATCTAAATAGTTCATTTTAAGGGTCTGAATTAGTAGGTGGTGGTCTACCATATCGAATGCCTTGGATAGGTCTATGTATAGGGCCAAGGATAATGTGTTATTATTATGGTTCTGATTTATTATATTAGAGAAAGCAACCAGGGCTGAGGCGGTTGAGTGGTGAGGCCTAAAACCATGCTGGGAGTTGGACAGTAAATTATTTTGGATAAGGTGATGCATTAATTGCTTGTGGATATATTTTTCCAATATTTTGGCGAGAGGAAATAGTATGGCAATAGGGCAGAAATTGGATAGTTCTGTAGAACTACCTCCTTTATGCAATGGAATCACATAGGATGTCTTCCAGATGGAAGGGATAGAGGTTTCAGCTATGGACCTGTTGACAAGAATGGAAATAGGATAAGCTATAGCATCAGCAGCTTTTTGCAGATACTCAGCAGGGAGGCAATCGGTTGACAAGGTTGTGTGTTTTAATTTTTTAAGAAGAGCTTGAATAAATGTGGTATCATCTGGTTGGAATCTAAAAAGGGGTTGGTAATTAGAGGTAGAGGGGTTAATAGTGGGAGAACTAGAGGGTAGTTGACTAGCTAAGGATTGGATGGTCTCAGTAAAGAAGCAGTTGAATATGTTAGCAACATCCTTTGATAGTTTGTCAGAGGTGGATACAGGGGGAGGGGTGGAGGTTTGGCCAGGGTGCAGTAGTCTATTTAAGCCTGCCCAGAATTTTTTTGGGTTGTTATGATTTTCGTGCTGTACCTGGAAATAATGTTTTTTCTTATCAAGTAAGACTGATCTTTTGGTTTAATTTCTTAGCTGTTGATACCTAATTTGATCTAGGGGAGTTTTGGTGGTTCTCCATAGGGTCCATGCTTTGTTTCTAAGGGCCATTTTAGATTCGGTTTCAGTAGTAAGCCATGGAGCAATTTTTGATTTTTACCCTGGTGGAGCATATAGGAGCACGTTAGTCTAAGATTTCCAGGAATTTATTATTGAAGTGAGGAACCGCTTCTTCTAGGGGTAGCTGTTTTAAGGCTGACCAGTTACAAGATTTATGTTCCCTTTGAAAGTCAACTAGGTTAAAGTTTTTCTTGGTTCTTATGGTTCTGAGAATTGGATTATGGTTAACTATGGCTTTATGCTTGATAATATAGGTGAGGAAGTGATCATTCATATCATCCGGAAGAGTACCTGAAGTGTACATATGGGGTTCCGAGTTAATAAGTATCCAGTCCAGTAAACTCTCTTTATTACTAGCATTGCCAATTCTGGTTGGGGTTGTAATGGTTTGAGTAAACCCATAGAGGTTAATGTGGGTGGAGGGCCCTATTGTTTCATGTGGACAGTTGCTGGACAATGAGTTGAGAATACATTCAAGGTTAGTTACATTATTCCCAGGAGGGATATATATGCATACAATCCTAATACTTTTGTTCTTATTTATATGTAGTTTGGTGGATAGTACTTTTGCATTATTTTTGGACAAGGTTGTGAGGTGTCAATAGTTACATTAAGATGAGATTTATAAAGTATGGCTACTCTGCCTCCTTTTCTAGTAGACCTGTCTAACCTGAGAATATTATATCTAGGTGGCAATATTTCATTATCAGAAGTTGAAGGTTTTAGCCATGTTTCTGATAGACAGAGTACATCAGAAGAGTGAGTTTCTAGGAGGGCATGTAGCTCATGCACTTAATTGTTTATACTTCTAATGTTAAGATGACAAATCAGTAGTGAGTTAGGTGGTTTATTAATGTATTTTCTATTAGGGAGGTGAGCTAAGAGGGGATTGGTTGTACTGAGGGTGAATGGGTCAGGGTTAGGATGGATGTCACCAGCTGTTGCTAGATTAGATTGTGTGTGTAGAAGGAGTTTCAAAAAATTTTCTATGCGTTTATAATAGTTTCTGGTTTTAGAGCTGGTATATCTATAATAAATTGGATGATAGTGATTATAGGGTGTGATGTCTACTGATGGGCAATTTAATATGTGGTCTATATCTTTGGACACTATTGGGGTAGATGTTTGGTATTTGGTAGAATCTACATGCATTTCTGAAATAAAAGTAATCTATAATTGTAAATTCTCCATGTTTTCTTCCAAAATTGCATTTTGCGGAGGGATTATTAGGGGAAGAGCAACATTTTGAGCCAAAGTCAGGGACAGTTGAGAGGTTTGGATATGCCTAATTCTATAAAGCAATTTATTTACATGCACCTCTCAATCTGTTAATGCAGGAAATCTGGACAAGGCCAAATATATTGGGGGAACATATAAACAGTACTAAAAATTGCTCTTGTTTAAACAGAGACAGTTGATAGAATAACAGGTCTTGCTTTAGCATGCATTTTTCTGAAGGTTATGAAGTCTAAAACTCAGTGTCTGTCATTATTTAGTGACTTCATTCCTAAATGATTTGCCAGAAAACCACAAATTTTATGAGGAACAAACCAAAAATAATAAGCAAAAATCGATTAATTCTGCAAAAATCTGGACAGTTGAGAGGTATAGTTCAGCCGGGGCTGTCTTTGAGTTTGCTACCTTTCCCCCCTCACAAAATCATGGCTGAATAGAGCCTCCCCCCTGGAGCCATTCCAATGAACCATTACTTGGCTATTTCAGCCCATTTACCATAAACACTAATGCATACTGCTTTACTTCTGTAATGATTTGGACTTCATTTGAAAGTTTTATTTTGCATTTTACAGTGCAAACACTAATAGAAATCTGCTAAACAAAGCAATGCAGTCTCACAATGAAAACAGACTTAGCATTAAAACTTCTCTGCCCATGAAACTCACATTCATTGAAACAACATTGAAACCCATAATCAAAGAAAATACATTTTGCCAGTGGCAGATAAAGATTAACTTTGGGTTTGGGCTGTTTTCAAATCATAGCCCCCCTTGCACATGAAACATACATATGCTCTTTTATACACCTTCCTGATTGTATTAAAGTATATTCCTTGTACAATACAGTACAGTTTTAGCGGGCATTTTTAATTCATTGTTTTGAAATGTTTCCAGTAAACAATGAAACAAAATGCATGCACCAATAATGACAAAACTGCCCAATTCAGAACATTTCCATCATAAAAGTCTACTCAAATTCTACAGTCCACCAGTATCAGTACATATGCACAATCTCCGAAGAAGTAAAAATAATTCCACATTAAAGAGATCTGTAACTAATGAAGAGGTTGCTTCTTGCAAACAACTTTATATTTCATTGTTTCATATACAAATAAAGTGCCTGTTACCCTTGAGGAATAAATTGCCTATCTTACACTAAAAAAATGATAAGCTCGTAATATTGCAATAGGGAATGGATGGCAAACTGATAACAGTTCATAGTTACTAGGTAGTTTTGCCAAAAGGAGTGCAGCATCCACCCACTTTGCAACACATTACAGTATCAGCAATGTATCTGTCTACTGTGGGAGTAGAACCCACAGCCTTCTGCATCAAAAGCAAGTACACTACCTGCTGTGCTATTAACGATGCAAGCAGACTCACAATAAGCAGCACCAAACTTCTGCTCCCCTGCAGCTCTCAGCTCCTTGTAAAATCTACTCACTCAGCTCTATCTCTGAACTTTGCAGCACACAAAATCTAGAAAAGCCAAAAATTATTGGGAGGGGGGAACCAAAGCCCAAAATCCAGAGACAGATTTTAAACATTGCTTGTATAATGTTGGAAAGTTGCTAGAATAAAATGATGTGTTACCACCAAATATTTCACTGCCAAGTCTTGAACCCAGGACCCTGTGCAAAACAGTCAGAGCAACATACCACTATGCCACATCAGCTATTTTGTGAAAGAGAGGAAGACTGAAACTTAAATGGCTACCATTTAGCGAATTCACTTCTCACAATAGCTGTCAACCTCTTAGCACAAAACACCTGAACAAAGCCAATAATGGGGGAATACAGCCCCCAAACATATTCAGTGAATTCAGTTCTCACCATAGCTCTCAACTTCTTAGCAAAAAACACCTGGACAAAGCCAGTAATGGGGGAATACAGCCCCCAAACATATTCAGTGAATTCAGTTCTCACCATAGCTCTCAACCTCTTAGCAAAAAACACCTGTACAAAGCCAGTAATGGGGGAATACAGCCTCCAAACATATTCAGTGAATTCAGTTCTTACCATAGCTCTCAACCTTAGCACAAAAACCCTGGATAAAGCCAATAATGGGGGAATACAGTCCCAAAAATAGGGACACATTTCAAATATCCATCTTATAAACTTAGAAAATTGCTAGAATAAAAGCTTTTGTGTTATCATGTACTTTCTGAAGAATATGAAGTCTGAAATTCAGATGCTTGTCATTTTTATTTAACATTTATTGACGAGGAAAGTCTGACTTGGAACAAAAGCCAATTTTCAGCAAAGACCCAGGGAGAAACACTCCAGACAGACACATGTCTTTCTAAGATGGGAGGACACCAGAGGAAGCCCACACAGACACAGGGAAGACATGCAGACTCCACACAGAAGGCATCCCAGCCAAAAATCAAACCAGAGAATCTGTAGCTGTCAGGCAACAATGCTACCACTGCACTAATGCACTACTGACTGCATCAATGCACTACTGACTTTGCAAGGACACAGAAATCCAGAAACCACAGATTTTATGAGGAACAGAACAAGTATGAGGGGAAAATCTCCAATTGTTTTACAAATGGTGGTGGGTAGGGAATTCAGGTTCTTGCCACCTGGGCCCAAGATACAGGTTTCAAGCCTGTTCTCTACACACCACCATATAGCACTTGGGGCATTTCACATACACACACATACACACACACACACACACACACACACACATATACCTGAGTAGTATATATGTAGAGAGAGAGTGGAAATTGCAGCTGACAAACTGAGTAAAGGTGCTATATAAAATAAGCATAGCCATGCCTGTAAAAGTCTACATATTTGTATTCTTCTGTTAACTGATTTTTTTAAGTAATTTTCTTAATGCTTTTAAGTTGTTAGACTTCCTTTTTTCTGTCAAAATGATATTCCACCTGCAGAGACTAGTCTGAATATGCTTTTAGTATTTTGTCTAACTGCTAGGTTATTTGGAAATCTGCAAAGAAGGGTGTTTTCCTGTTTGATGGAGTTTAGAAGTTTTTTGCATGCAGTTGTTTTTTTAGTGGAAAGCAGCAACTTTGACTGAGTAGTTTGTAAATTAGTAAACTTAATATTAACTGTTTCTGGCTGTCAGTTGGCTTTGTCTAGGGTTAGGCAGTGATGTTCTCTGCTATGTGATAGGTGTAGAAAATGAAGCATCTTTTGTGGAGTTGCTGTATATCATGAGAAAATTAGTGTGGTGACAGACATGTACTTTCCTTAGCACTGTGTAACTCTGCTCCTGACACAAATTAATCTTGCAGTTATGGGTTGCATTGCTAGGCATTATTACTGCATTTTGATGGGTGGCATCCACATTTCTACAAGGCTCAGCAGAGTCTATAAGTTAACCTCTGATTTTTTTTATATAGATATATCCCCACTAAACAGACAGTATAAGTGAGACTAAAAGTAAATTACTTCCACACCTATCTGTCAGAGCATTTTGTAAAAACATCCTGAAAGTGAAGCATAAACTAAGGATTATGTCAACTGATCACTTGGCTGATGGCGAGGGTGCCCACCCACAGAAACAGGCTTTGAGTGGAAAAATAGACCAGTTAGTGGCATTATTATCCCAAATTTTGGAAAACATAGGAGAATGTTAGTTTCATACCCTTGTTACCATTGTTACTTTATGTTAGTTTTCAAATTTTATTAATTGCAAATTACTACTACTGTTTACTTTGCAATCTGTATCCCCAGTGTAACTCAGGGCTGAGAAATTAAAAAGGTTTGGATCAGTTGTTTATTCCAGTTAGCAAATATGAATTCAAATTAGAATAAAAGAAAATAAATACACTTAGTTAATTCAGTGTAGCAGAAGACAACTGAGATGTGCACTGCAAAGCTTACCTTTCGTGGAACTGTGCTACACCAGAAAGCATCCATGACTCAGTAATGCAGTACCTATGTCTAGGAGCATAAGAAAGAAATCTTAACAGTACAGCAAAATAATAAAGGCCTCACAAACAGGTAGAGGTGCAACAATCTGAGGATGTAGGATTAACAGAGGGAATGGAGGATAAGGACATAATCAAGTCTTATGGAGGATGAACTGAGCAAAAGAGTAAACGTCGAGGCTGGCTGTCCTAACGTTAGGGTGAATGTGGAATCTGTGATTACATGGATCAGCCGGCACATTACCAAAGCAGACTGTGTTCAAATTTTTAACCTATGTGGATAAAAAAAAATTCTTTCTGCAGCCAAGGAGGAAAAAAGACATTTTTAGTGTGCTGGTTCAAAAGTGTATCTATTTCAGGACCATGTTTATGTGTATAGCCTCTGCTACACATGCAATGCATAAGCTTCATTTAGTATTCAGCCATACACTGTGTGAAATGAAAGGCATTAACATGCCCAGTCCATGCATCATTTGTTGCACTAATCTTTTTGCAGTCAGTCTTGTTTCACAATGAAATAACACATGAGAAACAATCAACCTGCTCTAGGGAATGTCCACATATGTGCTCATAGTAGAGCTATCCAAGAAAATAACTGGGTCTGGAAAATTTGTTGTACTATCTGCAGACCTACTGACACCAAATCAGAGCAGCACAACCAGTGGTGATTAAAAACCTAGACATTCTTCCTAGAAAATCCCCAATGAGAGACCTTTCTGCTGCAGACTGTGAGAGCAATGATAGTTAAAGGACTCTCAACTTGTAGGACAGAGAAACATGTCAGGCCTGTCAGTAGAAAGAGTAGTAAACCAACCAAGATGAACTTGCCAACCACATGATGGACATGACATTTAACTACACACCAAGTATATCAGTGAATAGTGTTAGATTACACATGCAATCACACAATGGCCATGATGTTTAACTACACACCGAGTATAGCAGTGAATAGTGTTAGATTACGCATGCAATCACACAATGGCCATGATGTTTAACTACACACCGAGTGTAGCAGTGAATAGTGTTAGATTACGCATGTAATCACACAATGGCCATGACATTTAACTACACACCGAGTATAACAATGAATAGTGTTAGATTACGCATGTGATCTTTTTGCACTATACTAGTACAAACTTCTCACAGTGCGGCGGTAGGTACAATGAAGTACAACAGCTGGTAAGCAACTTTCTGTATGTGTAACTGGACATTTGAGTTTACAAACAGGAATATATGGTCATCTGTGTATCAGTGAATGTTAAGGATCTTAATTCTCTTTTGAAAATATGAAAATTACAATTTTTACATAAAGTTAATGCGGATGTGGTATGTTTACAACAGATGAAGTTAAATAAAAAACATGGGAAGGTCTTTGGCAGGTATGATATCCAGTTTTGTGAAGATATCTATACTAGGGTGCTGATACTGCTAATGGATAATATTAAATGCTAATTGGAAAGAAAAAGCATAAATCCAGATGGACAATGAGCATTGGCTTTATTTAACATTTTACAAGGGAAGGCAGTAATAGGCCACAAATATGACTCCCTCAAGTTCTTTAGTTTGCCCTGGGCAAGGGTTTAATAATTTAATAAAGAGGATGTACCAATGTTTCTGGCCAGGTATTATAATGTAGGGCCAGACTCTGTAGCACATAGAACAGTATTGGCTGCTAAATCACACACCAAAGCCCAAAAAATGCTTATAAAAGTCACAGAAGAACTGTGCCTAATCTATATTTGGAGACAATAACATGCTCAAAATCTGCAGCACCCTCTTACCTCATCAGGGAAATTAAATTCTAGCAGAATAGACTATTGGCTAATTTCCAAGAAGAGTTTATCCCTTCCTACCAAGTCTGACCATGTAGTCCTATCCCTTACAAGAGAAATAGCATCACAACCAGCAAAGTCTAAATTGTGGTGGCTTGACCCACTGAGGGGTGTGGTAGGTGAAGAGCAGGCAAGAAAGAAAATTGTATGTTTTATAGACACTAATCTTATACATAGTGTTCCTATATTCATCTGGTGAGAAGCCTTAAAACATGATACACTGCAGTGTTCTAAGGGAGTGAAAACATCAATAATGTGGAAGCCAGATGAACAAAATGCCATGCTGGAATGCAGGATGAAGAGAGAATAAGAACAATGCAGGCCACCTAGATTCCATGATAGACAAAACACGGCACAATACAAGATTAAATAAGGGATCATTAAACATTACTAAGTACAAAGTGACCAACTTTATCTGGAATACATAGCTTCCAGATCATGGGCCACTGGATGTACTCCACCCAAACTGTTAATGTGCTATCTTAAACAAAGTAGGTACAGGTTGACTGTCACAGCAATATTCCCCTAAATGTAGGCATACACTAATCATTGGCACATGTCCCATAAATGTGCATAAAAGGAAGACTACTAATTCCTATATGGAGACACGGAATGGGGTAAACCCAAGCAGAATAGAAGCAGAAAATCCAGGAATTCCTTCATAGAACTTGCATATCATGTTGAGAAAAATAATGGTTTTCCCATCTGAATTTGAGGAAATTAAAAAAAAACAATCCATTAGTCTCTTACTGAATTTTAAGGCTCCTTCATGGCTCTGATCGGTTACATTCAGAATTATTCCTGAGAGTCTCTAAAAACCTTGTCCTCTGTCTTCTTTCTGGAAAGCTGACAGGTATGAACTCAGAGTTTTATACCAGAGAGATACAGCATAAATAATCTCATTACTTTAGCCACATACATGCAAAATATAAACATTTACTTGGACCAGCGATGGTTATTGCTGTATATTTCAGAAAATCATTTACATCTATTAGGTGATGTTATTTATAGAACTGTTTAGATTGTCTGGATTCCTTTCAATCAACAGTCAAAGGTGTTATATTCCCCCCTTGACCTGTTGTTATCACCACTTTCTAAATTCTTTTAGGCAAGGAAGTCTGCTGCCACCAGCTCTATTTAACATAGCGACTGAACCTTTTGTGATATGCATTGATATTGCAGGATATCTAGGCATGGACAGCTTAAAGAGTGGAACCTACAACTTTATTGTTCTCAAATAACTGCATAACCCTGTTAAAACCTGTTACAAACCATCCATCAGTTAATGGAGCTATTTTTGGACTAAAGGTGAATATCAACAAAATTACAAGCACACACACCCTTTTCACTTAATTTCCCTACCTGTGCTGAGAGAAGGCTCCAGTAACAGTCCCCATGAGTCCATCTGCAGTCCTGCAGGCTCTGGTAACAGTTTCCCCACCAGAGCAGGCACCAAAGTCTTCCTGGAAGGTTTCCCCCCGTGAGATGTTGCAGTCCGGACGTCTTCTGTTCTGTGCGGTTGTCACCGCATAGACTTCTGGGTTGCAGGGCAGAGATGGGCCTGGAGTTCCCAATCTGTGAAACTCGCATGCGCGAGTTCTGGGAGAATTTCCAATCTAAATAATGCATGCACAAGTCATTCCGGGACTCGAGAAAAAGTTTTTTATTTGTTTTCTTTTCATTTTTTTTTTATTTTGTTTGTTTTCTTTCCAAAGCTGGAGGGGGGCTGCAGTCCTGCAGTCCTATAGCATGAACCACCACTGCTACACTGCAATAACTGCACTGGAAATAGCTATATTGAGCCTAGGGCCTGGAAGCTGCTAGTGCCCCAGAATCTATGAGGGTCCTAACTGGTCTGAGGTGGATTTTAGAGGGTTTTTTTACTAACCTTTTCACCTAACAATGGCCTGAATGAAAACCATGATTAAGGAAAGAAATTCAGCTTTGCTTTTTCCAGTATCCATTTAATACAGCACAACTGACCAAGATTGCCATTGTAATAATTAAATTAAAATGTGCGTCTGGAGTTTACAAAGCACCGAGAGGACATCGGATTATATATGCAATGATGTACAATGTATAGCTTTTTCCTGCCCTTTTGATCCAATGACAGCCTGAACAAATATTATGCATAAGGAAAAGAAATTCAATCTTACCTTTTTATTTCAGTTTCGTTGTACCTTAACTACTGTGGGATACAGGAACCAAGTATAGACACACACACACACACACACACACACACACACACACACACACACACACATACACGTGGCTATCAATTACAGTCATTTGAATGACCATACACTTCAGGTATCTGCTTGAGATCAATTGAATGAATAATACATAAATAATGGTTCAGAAATATATCTCAGCTTGCTGCTGTCAGAACCAAGCAGGGCAAACTATTGCAACTACCCTCTGCACTTTTAGCGTCTAAGCTCAAGAATCAGAGGCAAAAACTCAAACTCAAGAATAGATTTTAAAAATTTCTGTTATAAACATAGCAAGTTGATAGAATAATAAGTTTGCATTAGCAAGAATCTTCTAAAGGATACAAATTCTGAAACTCAGCTGTCATTATTCAGTCACCAAGGCCCATACCAGAAAATCACTAATTTTGCAAGAAACAGACCAAAATGCTTCTCAGCTTCTTTGGCTAAGAATTCTGGACAAATCCAAAATTAAGGGGGGCAAATGCCCAAAAAAGAACATTTTAAATAATATTTTATATATTTATTACCAAGGTAAATTCATTAGCAATGTGTCCCTCTCTAGGGATTACTTGTAGTAAACGGAGGTAGAAGAAAGCAAACTACAGGATGCTAAGAGATTTAAACCTCTGAAGTATGTGACAAACAATTTTGATTCACTTAAAACATTAACAGAAGATCTACAATTGTTACATCAACAGACATTTTCTGAAGAATATGAACTACGAAACTGCAATGACTGAAATTACTGACTTCAATCCTCTGTGATTTACCAGATAATCAAAAATTGTACCAGGAACTCAAACATATTAGGGAATATCTGAGACAGTCTAAAAAACTGAGAACTGATAAGAGACAGCTCTAATTCCTTTTAAAAGTTAACAGGTTAATATTCTTCTCACCACATATACATTTTCTGAATAACAGCTCTGAAACTCTAATGAGTGGCATTACTGACCAATTGCATTCCTAAGCAATTTACCACAATTAGTATACAGCACAAAAACACAAGGTAGAAAATAACAGAAGTTGAGTCTTGACTTTTTTTTCAACAACAAAAAGTACAAAATTCTAACAACATTATCTGTTCCTCGCTCTTGCACCTGAAGAGTATGGAATTTGCTAAATAAACATAATTTTTCAAGTACTGTGCTGGCCAGGGGAGAGGTTGCAAAAACTTTAGAATAATGCCAGCAGACCAGACCTCTGCCAGTACTAAAGCAAAAAAGTTAGTGCTAGCCAAGCAGGCAGCTACCACTTTATCCTATCCTATCCTACCCTACCTAACAGATTGTACTCTGCAGAACACTTGCAACTTGCAAGACTGCAACTCCAGTCTTCAAATACTTATCTTTAAAATGGAGGGCCCATTGTTCAAACATTTAGAGTCCTCTGTGGCAGAAAAGGGCAGGCATTGTGGTACTAGATGTCCCAGCACTGACCAATGTAATCTTGTCCCCACCCCCCCCAAGGACAACTCAGTGACACCCTAATTTTAACATCAGTGTCAGAAGGAAATAGGTCAACAGGAATAAGGGGAATGGTGAAGGAGGAAGTTGAAATTTTAGGATAAAAAGGAAGCATAGATGGGTGGCAAAGAAATACTGAATGTTAAAGAAATGGTAAAGTTTTAGGTTTAAATAAAAATAAAAAAGGTAATGAAATCTATCCCCTCTCACCTGCCAATCCTAAATACAAGAAGCAAAAGGTCATCACGCCTGGTAAGTGTGGCTGTTAAAAGGAGATATGACAAATTAGTAGCTGTACTTGAGTCTTAATCAAAGGAAGAATGGGTAGATCAGATGGACAAAAATGTGACTCGAATGGCATTTCTTTTTCTTTAGTTTCTTCTAATTTGTATTACTGTATTGACATTGTGATGAGATGCACACACTCTCTGGAGTTTATAGGGCCCCCGGCTAGTATAGGGTCCTAGGCAGGCTTGTGCTTGATTCAGCCCTACACACACATGCATACAACACACACACACACGCACACACGCACACACGCACACACACACACACACACACACACACACACACCACGCACACACACGCACACACGCACACACACATATGCACACACACACACACACACACACACACACACACACACACACACACACACACCTATCTGCTACTAATTTTCTTTTCCTCCTACTTCAACATTTTATCCATTTTTTCAATTTGTTTTACTCCTCCTCCTCCACGTATATTTTATTTGCATACTCAAAAAGAGTGTTTGCTCTTTTTTTTAACCATGCTGCCATCTCCCATCCCTCAGTTTGGCATCTATTTCTTACTTCTCTGCTGCTCCACTCTTGTTATCTTACTCTGTTTGTATATAAAGCGTAGTATACTTCTTTATAGCTGTGCAGACAGCAATCACTGCCCACTACTGTTCACTGATTCCGCTCCTTATACAACATAGTAATTACTTAACATGTTTTTATATACAACTCCAAAACTGCTATTAGGAGCCAGGTAACTTCTGCTTCTTCTTATGCTGCATGTTTTTATTCACCTGAGATTTTTGGCTGCTGTAGTTGACCATTTTTTTAATACATTTTGTATAATGTATGTTTGATGATTGTCTGTATATCATGTATGTCATTCAAGTCTGTATTACATATGTGCTCTGTGCAGGTAATATCTCCCACTGAACAAATGGAAAGCAAAAAATAAATAAATAAATAAACTGTGTAAAATCAGAGGTCAGAAAAATTCCAGCTATTCATCATACTATCAAAAAATACTTTCTTTACATATACTAATGTTTAAAAAATAGTGCTTATGTGGGTGACATAGTTCTCTAACAACATACGTTACTAGAATATGTTTTTAAGAAATTTCTTGTTAATTTAACATATTTGCAATGTATACACAGAAAGGAAGAAATCTGATATCACATACTGTTATACAATGTTAGAAATACATTGAATCATCAAGATAATCTTATACAATTAACCTATTAAGAGTCTTAGCATTGCAATAGCAACATAACTTTATTCACAAGATTGAAATCAAAATTATATATATATATATATATATATTTAAAGAACATGAACAACTGATATAATTAAATCTTCCTCAACAAAGGGCACTATAAAACATCAGATAATATTATCATAAGCTAAGCTAAATGTTTAGGTGCAATGTTTGCACATTTAAATTAAATCAAATTGTACTAAATCCACACAGTCAGTTTGTTGAGAATGACTAATTACAATCTGCATGAATCATGGTGATAACACTTGCCAGTTAACTTTTAGTCTGTTGTTATGTAAGAAAGGATCCCATTATAGTTACAAACTCTTGATCTGTTTTAGTACAGTAGTCAGTTTCATCAGGGTGGGAAGGTTCTGCTGCCTCCACTTTCTGGTAATACATTTGTTTACTAATAGCACTATCAAGTTTAATGCATTAAACCCGAGACTATGGGTTTATGAAGGTCAGATAAGCCCAAAAAATAAAGCTGACGTGTAAGATATATTGAATCATTCCACAAAGTCTCCATTTTAAACTGAATTTCTTGGTAAAAAAATGTAGGACAACCACAGAATATATGAATCCAAATTCCCAACTCTAGTCCCTCACATCTGCAACATGTCAAAGCTATGCTGGGAGACAACTTAGCTAATGTTGTTGGGTTATAAAATATTTTTGTACAAGCCTTGCTAGCCAAAACATCTAAATTGTTTTAGATTTAGTTATATACCATAGAAGTGCTATACTTTTTTCTTATGCCTCCCAGGAAACAGTGGTCTCTAGATTAATCTCCCATTGCAACCTATATCTATAAGACCTGTTTTTCTCGTTCTGGATATGTATTTGGTAGGGTTTACTCATCTGACCTCTTGTCAAATAGTTTAAGTCACTATTTTCCATAATCCAGTTAAATAATAGTTGGAGATTCTGAGATGGAGTTCTGAAGATTTGAAGTCTGTGTACTTCTTGAGAAAGGGAGCTGATAAGTTCAGCACCAAGTTCTCAGTGTTCTTTAATTACAGGCCTACCCTTAAGAAAAGGTGAAGAATGAGAAACAGCAAACTGGTGTTAATGTGCCTCTCCCATGGTCCCAAATCATTTGTACCCAATATGTGTCCTAAAGATTTTACCAGGTCTAGCAGTATCACAGAGTGGGTGTAGGAGTTATGAACAGATGAAAACGGTTTTAGTCCAAGGAAGGATTGGCACCTCTGTCTGTAATGGACACAGGCTACCTGTAAATGGTTCATCTCCCAGGCCCATGCTTACACTTATCAAGGGTATCAGAACATGTCAGAGATTTGGGATGCATGGCTAGGCTTAAAAAGGCCCTTGTGGTCATTATTAGTCTAGTAAACACCTATGAACCTATGAACCTATACATATAAGGATACAACAGGTTTCCTTCTCAAACTCATATGTCAAATTATCTTGTCCGACCCCTTTGCTAAGCTGCTGTACAATTCAGTATTTATCCTTATAAACAGCAAAATAATCTTACAATCTCTTTTGCAGGCATTATAGTATGGTTCTGTTTGTATCAAGGCACAGCTGTGGACTTAGAGATCATGGATATTGTCTTAAACATCCCGAATAGCTGATAAAAAATGGCAGGGCATCCCTGGATCTTCGAAGGATTTTGATACATCTTAACTGTGTCTGCAGTATGGGAAAATAAATTTCTTCTGTGGCCTTGTTTAGTGACCACCTAGAATATAGGTGTGAAATGTATCAGAACTGAGGATAATTTTTAGAGGAATTCATTAGAGAAAATGTTTGAGATATTCATTACAGAAAATGTATGGCCCTACTGTAGGAAGACCAATGTTATTCAATACAGGGGAATGATGCGGCCCTTCTTCCAAAGAAGTAATTTTAGAGACTGACCTAGAAAGCTTGTTAGGTACAACTTAATGCTAAACATTAGGGATTGCTTTAGGTTGCTTTCTGTTTTCAGCAGTCTCAAAGCACAAGATGAGGTAATGGACATTGTGATGTTACCTAGCCTTCTGCTAGAGAAGAATACTGATTTCCTTCAGCATATCCAGGAAAAGCAAACAGACAAAAGACAAATTAAACAGAAAACTCCAGAATTATAATAACAGACACTTTAATCCCTTGCATTCTGCTTCCTCTGTCATGGGGCTTTCTTGTCTACCTTCCTGTGAGATCTGATGCTAAACTACAGAAATGTGGCTAGGTTTGTTGGTAGTGCATGCAAATAACTGTACCAGAGCTCAGTGCTTGCATTCTTTAACTGACCTAACCGAAAATCTAAGATGTGACTCCAGCAACTCTGCTCAATTTACACACTACAGTGTTGGTAGTGCTGCCCATGGCAAAGCATCTCTGTTACATGACATGTTGCAGATAGAGGTCTCAGATTTAGTTGTGTCAACTGTAGAAAGTCATGCCCACAAAATACGGTATACAGCTTCAGCTTATATAGTCGGTGTCTCTGTCTCCAGAAATTACTATTATGGAGGAGAATACATAATAAAGAAACATAATAAAGTCTGAACTTTTTTCTCACTACCCGTTTCTATGCACAAATTGCTTATGTGCATATCATTTGGACTTCATACTTGATAACAGCAATCAAAAAAGTATAGAGTTCTGGGAACTTATTGGTACTTACTAACAGTATTACTATAAATACAGTCTGCCCTTGGGTGACTGGACAATTATGTAGCTGTTATTTAAAGCAGTTTGATTGTGATAAGCCAGTTCAGCTTGTCTGGTAGCCAGCCCATCTGATAAGGCCAAAGGTATAGCAAACCTCTTGTGTTTTATTGCAGACCTTAAAATGCTTGACTCCTACGAAAAAAATGCAAACAAATTAGCAATGAGAAGAATATATTGCACATAAACAGACATAGGCACTTGAGTGGCATAATAGTTGGCATCCTCTTTTTCAGAGAGTTGTGGTCGTCTACATATGTGGGTTTGACTGCAATGGGTTATGTTGAGATGGGATTAGTCAATTATATTTAACCAAATCTCTTCCAAAACAAAGAATAGGTGGTGTTGCTAGTGAGACTGCAGAACTGCAGGAGTATGTTTGATTCCTATTCAACTGTGTGCAATCTCAGAGTAAGAATATTTAGAGATTGGGGTCTATGGAAGGTGCAGCACCCCACGGTGGTGGGTGCAGGGGATTACACCTTGCAAAAAACACTTTGTATTCATCTTGTGAAAGGTAAAATCCCATTGTTGACATTTTTTTTATGATTTCCTGTTAGGCAGTTTGCTGGATTACTATACATTTGTGGTCTTCTGTCTACTCAAAACTTAGGTTTGTAAGATATTGGGCAGGATTCACGAAGGCTTGCACGGAGTGTAAGAGACGTGCAACACTCCATGCAAGCCTCGCGATCCAGGAACAGCCCTAAACTCCGTGTAAGAGACCAGCTAAAACGTCTCCTACACGGACTGGGCGTTGAGATGCTAAATACCTCACTTGCATCCGAAAGGTATGCAAATTAGGTATATTAGCGATCCACGAAGCAGAAACCAGTCTGTGTAGGAGACGTTTTAGCTGCAGAAATATACTCAGTTGACAACTGAGTACATTTTTGCAAAATCCACAACGGAGCGATGTCAGCTCCAAAAAAATGTTGCATATGATTCAGGCAGCATGCCAATGGCCAAATATGTGGCCATTGGCAAGATAACCCGATGCAAAAATATTACAAATATGATTTTTTTCGCAATTGCCGATGTTTAAACCAGCGCAGCCCCGCGCAAACGGGCTGCGCTGTATAAAACCATAAAAAAGAAGGTTATAAACCCACAAATGTGGGTTTCATGCAATACATGGAATGACAATGCAGGGACCAGCAGACCAAAACCAACATGGCCACCGTGTAGTGGTTGCTAAGGGGAAGCTGAGTCTAAGACATGTAACTAAGCATTAGTAGGCAATCTCATGTAAATGAGGGTTAGGATACTGAATCTCACAGTCACATACCAAATGAGCACAGTCTGAGTAGTGTAAGAGATACAAAAGGGGGAGGAACAGAGTAGGAGATAGGTGACATCACAGGGGGGAATGGTAGAAAGAAATGCAGTTCATTGGAGGCCAGTGTAACATGACAGATGACAGGCACAGATCATGGAAAGAGGTGTGCCACTAGATAAGTCATGGAAAGTCAAGAAATGGAAGGTGTACACTGTTACCTACACCAAAGTTTCTTGCTGGCCGTGCATGCGCATGTGTGCATGCAATGAAGCACGAGTAAGGCAGTTTGTGTGCGTGTAAGATAGTGTGAGCATGTGGGAGCGTGTTGGGAGATGTTTAACACTGTTTGTGCGGGTGTGCGCGCGTGTAAGGCAGTCTGAGTATGTTGGAGGCTGTTGGCAGACGTGTAACGGTGTTTGCGCGGGTGTACGCGCGTTTAAACCCGAATAAGTAGATTCTTAACCGTGTAAGCACGCAGCTGCGTGTAAGCCACTGTGAGCGTGTTTCAGATAGTATGCAAGTTGCTCCCCCCTGAGGAAACAGAAAGGAAAAACGAAGCAACAGAATTAATAGGAAGCTAGCAGGGATAACTGCTGAAGCTAGCAGGTGAAAATAATTAGAAGCAGGCAATTACACAGGCAGAATAGTAGCCCAGCCCAGCACTTAAAACTCTGCAAACAGTAGTGCAGGATGTTTCCATTAAGAGACACTGCAAGACAGGAGTAAGCTAATAGAAGTGAAAACTGAAAAGCTGAACTCAGAGCAGAAATGTTAGGGGCTGCCATAGCTGTCATAATGAGACATAGGTGACTTGCTGAGGGTGGTGACAATGCAGATGGTGCCAGACAACCCACAGTGAGGAGACGGAGAAGAGTGTACAGGCCCAGGGTCACCTACCACGGGTTACATGAGCTGGAGATAGTAGAGCGCTATAGAGTGGACAGAGAGCTCCTGCAGCAGATTGTTGAGCTGTGCAGGCCACGCCTCACACACAGAACCAACAGAGGGGAACCCATCCCAGTGGAAACCAAGGTATGTGTTGGCCTAAGAATACTAGCAACAGGTACCTTCCAGAGACCAACTGGCGATATGATGGGGATATCACAGGCATCAGCCTCCAGGGTAATACATCAGTTCCTGGATGCCATGTCAGCACATGTCGGTGATCATGTATATTTCCCCAATGCCTGTGAGGTATTGGACAGCAATATGCATCTCTTCCAGCAAATAGCGGAATACCCTGAGGTACTGGGTGCTATAGACTGCACGCACATACGCATCAAAGCACCAGCAGGTGAGTGGGGTAGGGCCTACATTAACCGCAAGGGCTTCCCCTCCATCAACTGCCAGGTCATGTGTGATGCCCAGGGCATAATAATGAATGTGTGTGCTGGCTGCCCTGGGAGTTATCACGATTCCCACATCTGGCATTTGACGCAGCTGTACCAGACATTTGCCAATAGGGACATCCCACACGGACACCTAGTGGGGGATGCAGGTTATGCACTGGAGCCGTGGCTGATGACACCCATCAGAAATGCACACACACCTGAACAGGAACGCCATAATGAGGCACACGCACAAACACGTAATGTGATAGAGCGTGTGTTTGGGCTGCTCAAGTCACGGTTCCGGTGTCTGGACACATCTGGTGGAGCCTTGCAGTATACACAGACGCTGGAGAATAAACCACTGCACTGAAGAAGGGTTTATACCTGAAAGCTTTGCTGTGTTTTGTTATTTTATTCAATATAAAGTGGTTTATTCTCCAGCGTCTGTGTATATCTTTTGACTGTTGCCTTTGACTTACGTAAATGGAGCCTTGCAGTACACACCAACTACATGTACCCAAATTGTCATGGTATGCGCTATGCTACATAATATGATCTTGCGAAAACAGCTGCAGCAGGACCAGCATAGGGCCGGGCCAAACAGCCTCCCACCATTGCCAAGGCCATCACAGGCAGAGCGTGACTCGGAGGAGGAACAACCTGAGCCTGCCCCAGCAGGCAGAAGGAGGCGTGCCCAGTATGCACTGGCCTTGGCAAAGAGGCAACGCATAGCACATACACTGGCACAGTAGGAACCCTGGGAATGATACTCCTCTCTGACTCACTCATATAGTAACAGGGATGCCTAACATGACACAACCTGCTCTCAAACATGTACAGGGAGTGTAGTATGTGCATCCGACAGAGGCAGCCCTGCAGCACCACCTGAGGCATGATTGCCATGTGTCAAGCAATATAACATCATCTAGTATATGCAAACATGAAGACCCTGCCTAACATCTCACCCTCACCAAGCATGATGCCACACTATGAAGACAAGAAGATCAGGTACAATAATCGGCTGAAGTAATGCAGTCAGTCAAAGGGGAGCCAATGTGTCACAGGCTGAGAAGATATGCGGAGTTTGACATGATGCACCACCTGCTAGGGGTGGCATGCACCTAGCATGCCATGCCCCATGGATACTGGCAAAGGCTGTCAGCACCCACAACATGCCCTGAATAGGTAAGTCGCAAAACACACACCCAACCTCATAGGTTCTACAAGGGATAGGAACCTAGATGCAATACTACCCCATGACAGATGTACAAACAGCAAGATGTCTGCAGTGTAAACGCACACAGTAAGGAGAATGTAGATACCAGTCCTGTAATAGAGAACTGGGCAAGGCTCACAGCAGCACCCTAGCACTACCAGGTCACACCTCATACTGTGCTGTACAGCCGCAAAACATGGAACAAGCTACAAAAGGAGGGTGACTAGCAAGAAATGGCAAGGATAACCACACCCCCATGTTGGTACCACAACAAGAAGCAGCATGGAATAGCCATGGTTAAATACCAATGGCTAAAACTGCCTCGCAGTAGATAGCCTGCTGCAGAACACTGTCCTAATACCAGGAACATCACCTGGCCTATGTCGGAATACATGAATATATCAAGCCCCCCAAACCACATTATATTGCTCGACTGAAAATACCCAGACATACACCGGTAGCATTGTTCTAGCACCAACACAGTAGGGGAAAATTACCCAGATTCCATAAACCAAACTGCCCAGGAACAATGTACTACCCCCACAAGAGGGGTAAGCATACTGGATGTGATAATCAGCAACATGTGTACTGGATGGCAAGATGAGAAGTGTACCCCTCACTGGTAAGACAAGACCATAGAGTAAGCACACTGGAAATACACACCCGACCCCAGTCCCTGGCCAGAATACCACAGTGAAAAACATGTGTAAAGTATAGGTTGCAGCCCTCAAAACCGATCTTGAATCCACAAAAGGCCCTGTGCAACTGCAGAACATGGGACACACCACAGAACATGTTATACAGGCATTCCATGAACACAGCCAGGAATGCTTGGAGTATGCAATCACAAATAACAACAACACACAATGCCATACACGCAGACATCTGGCATGCTGGGCCCCAGCCATTACCAAACCATGCAAGAGAATGAGGAAGATACCACATGACAGAGCAAACATAAAAAGGGAGGTAATCACTGACCAGTAGTATGGCAACAACATATGTCCACACATACAATCCACTAAGTCCAGCCACAACAAGTATAACCTATGAATCCAGAGGCAATGTGATGCCAGTACCAAGTACACAGACAACCACAACACCCCCGAATAAATACAAACATATGTGATAGATGCATCCATGTATCCAAAGCAGAGGTTGAGCTCCAACAAGCCAGTACTGTCAACACTAGTCAGGAGGAGAAGGTAACCACATACACCACGAACCCAGTCCCACATAGACCTACCACAACTGTAAACCAAACACATAAACACAGACAAATATTCCCGGAGGCCTCAATTACAAACACACCACACCAACAGATGCCTCCAAAGTAGATCACAAGCAACCACAACCTTCAAACATAGCACATACAATGAATAGTACGCAAAGCTGGTGTGCCAAACAGTCACAGGCCCGAAGGAGAAACAAATGCCTGATACAGTCGTAATAGGTGTCTGTATAGGCAGAAACACAGCTGTCCCACTCACCAGACTGAACAAGGGAAAGGGTAGAGTAAGCTGCTTGTAGGTAGCCACAAAATGCCACGTAACACAAGTACGCAGGTCACCCCAAAGCAAGCAGGAATATGATGCACTCAATGTCCATGCTGGGGTGAATTACCTGAGATGTACCTCCCTGGTCAACAACAAATGAGACATGTATGGTCCCTCCGAGTATGTACCCCAGGGCGGGATGATACTGGCTGTGTGCAGCATCCAACCCTCACCAAGAATGATGCCACAGTACAAACACAGAATGCTCATGTTTAACAGCTGGCACAGTTACAGCTGTCAGTCCAAGAGGGTGTAATGTGTGTCCGCTTGAGATGTCAAGCATGACAAGCCATGCTGCTGTTACAGGGGTGGCTATCAGCTGTTACCTGTGTGTGTCTGGATACTGGATAAGGCCTTTGCCGCCTCCATAGAGCCATATGTAGGCAAGGCCAAAAAGACTACCCACCACCCTAGAAAACATAAGTGGTAGGAAACATAAGGGTAATGCTGCCCAATGCCAGATGTGTAAACTGCAATATGCATGCCCCTGAGGCACTTCCCATTATGGAGAACATTGATGCCTGTCCAGTGACAGAAGCCTGCTGCAGGCCTAGTGATACCACACCAGCACTACTAGGTTATACCACATACCATGTGTTATGGCCCCAACACCTGCACCAAGACATCAAAGGAGGGGGAGTATCTATATGCAGCACAGACACCCATATAGCCAGGTAACTGACAATGCACAAAGCAGCGGACACCACCCATGTGGACATAACTGTAGTCAAAACTGCTGTACAATCTGTAGCATGCGACAGACCACACTCTCACACACAAGAACCCCACCCAGACATCCGAAGACACTGGACAGTATGGATGTCCCACCAAATACCAGACAAGGTACACAAAGTACCACATAGGTGTCAAACCATTATGTATGCAAGGAGTCATCAGGGACCTAGGGACACAGGTCGACATTAATCTGTCATGTGTCAGCCACAATGCCAATGTGGCTATGAAGACTGTTGATACTGGACACCATATCATGAAAGGATTCACACCAACATCAACAGGGGTCACTGTGCCGCTGTACTGTCCCCTTATCAGACCCATAATCTAGTACAATGACTCATATGGGATGTACCATACGTGACACCTGCAGCGGTTTGGAAGACCTCATAGTTACCCCACCAACAGGATAAAGGGTGCGAAATATATGTCATATGCTGCCTGGCTGTAGACACCCCAGCTGACTGCAGTCACACACTGCCTACACAGAGGCATTGTATGTCTGTTGTACCAGGCCATGTCCAACACAGGAGTAATGGACATGCTACACCACAGGAAATCAAAACCATTGGAGCTGTGAGAGTCACAGATGTCAACCTCAACACATAATGAAATAAGATGTGCTGGAGGGACAGATACATAACCCATAGGCTCCCCACACCCAGAAACAGGATCCCAATCCATGGTAGGCAGAGCCCCTCACTGACACCCCTCAACAGGAATATTGCCAAGTGGATGGATGACCGTACATGTATACTGGGGTCCCCACTGTGTCACGACCAGACAGAGGCACAGTGAAGAACCTCATAAATGGCCATAATTGAACATAGCAAGGGGTGGCGAAAGACACACACACTCTAGCTAGGCTTACCAATGGCCTAGGGTGTCTAGCCTACTATGAACCCATGAACCTATGAAGATACAACACGTACAGGACACTAAGGATAATCACAAGGCTTACCCAACTGATGGTAGGAACCATGTTGGGCATCCACAGATATGCTCCGAATCACACAGATATTTCAAACAACATACCAAACACACACACATATTGCTAACATACAACCTGTCAGGTGCAGTGCAAACACCCCCCCCCCCCCGAGTGCAAAATACCTATCCCAGCAAATGGTCCCCTGACATTGCAGATGCTGAGGTAACAGCCATCATCTGCAAAGCAGAACACACAGCAGCAAAGGTATGTGACGGTGTCCTGTGCTGAGGCCAACATGGACCCCAAGAGTAATGGAATGCAAAATCACACTACTGGCCAATGTCAGCCTTACCACAGGGTATGTACCCAAAGAGCAGTGTACAACAACAGTGGTCCATCACAACAAAGGGGTTGCCTGAATGGATACTCCAAACTAACATCCCAGGATCCTGACAAGCTTGTTCTGCACAGCTGTGGAAAGGATCAGTATGTACCGCAGACAGAAGGCTAATGTGGACCTACTGATACCGGACCCGACACACTGTGGCTGTTGTAACTGCAGAACCGGCCCCTAAATATGTCTGACCCATTTGAAGCAGTCATTAAGGTCAGTGATGAGGGCTATATGGTCCACACAGCGTAGCTGGACCATGCACATGCTTCTAGACCATACCGTACGTGTTCAGTATGGATATGTTCACCAGCTTAAATATACACCCCTATGTCAGTAGAGGGGTTGCAAAGCAGACCAAGGACAGAACTGACATGGTCAGACATGCTGCATCCATGCCAGACTACAAAGCGGATATGAGTGGCATCCCACAAGGCCTGGTCTTGCCCCCCCCCGTTCTGTATACATGTCCCATAGGTATAGGCCAACATGGAAGGACTGTGACTGAGCATGTATGCAGAGGAGTACCAACAGCCCACCGTATCCGACCCCCAGCTGACACAAGAAACCCACAAAAGGCCACCCACAAACAAACAACTGTAGCCATAGCCAAGTCAGCAAGCTAATCGCAGAAATGTGTATAGACAACCACTGTGGATATACAGTAAGTGCCCACAAAATACCACACAGGTGTTAACCCATGAGGCACCTAACATGTAATGTGAGACCTGGGTACAAAAGGTGATAAATAACCTGCACTGGACAAACATGTGTCTGTAGTGTTCGCAGAAACATGTACCATATACCCACCCAAACATGAAGGCTGGCAGATGTAGATAAGGGGAAATCACTCTGGCTCTGCAGCCATCCTCCATCAGCATCACAACTGACTACAATAGCCCTTGTGGGATATACCGCAGCAGACACCTCCAACAACTGTAAAGTCCACAACAGTACCCCACCAGGGGTAGCAAAGAGCCTGAACAGATGCCATGTGTTGCCTGAGTAAACAAACTGCAGCCCCACACACTGCCATCCTTCCTGGCTACAGGAAAGCTGTGCCTGATGTATGATGCCATGTCCAACCTGGAATGAATGAACATGTTGCACCTTGTACAATCTGAATGGCAGTGAGCTATGCACATGAGAGACCTGAACCCCAGCACTGACATACATAGGACAAGCTGTACAGAATGATCCATAACACAGAAGGCACCCCCACACAGCAGTAAACTCCTGGTACAGGTCAGCCAGAGTGCCACATATCGACACCCCTCAAGAGGCATCCTGATGAGTGTATGGGAGATGGTAGGCTACCCTGGGTATCACTGTTATGTCACAGGTAGACAGAGGCACAGTATACCAACCATGACATATGTAATGGCAAACTCCAGTTACAATGTGTGTTGAAGGACAAACACACCCTGTGACTACCATCAGCAATGGCCTACAGAATATCACTAGTGTTTGCCAATGTCCACCCATGTTGTGGAATACACTAGCAATGTTGGACGAGCCTGGTGTAGGTAGTCCATATCTGAACATATTGCAACATGGTCATATGTGCACAACTGGCCCCTACACAGTCTGTCGTGCTCACTATGAAGATGTCAAGCAGTGAAAGGACTAAAGCCCAGGATACTGTCCACTACAGTGAAATACCAAACCAGTACACTATACGGTACTACAGTGTTAGGTCATTATGAAAGTATGTTGAGAACTGTCTGCAAAGTATCCCATGCAATTCCTGCAGGCACAGTATAATCCCTGTTGTGGCAGACACGAAGCAGTTGGCCAGTTAGTACACAACATGACACCCAGCACACAATCATAAACGTGTGATAATGATGAAGGTCACACACACCCAAATATGTGTTGGACTTCCGAGTACAACATATGGAAAGCTCACACTGGGCATGCTCGCACACTTTGATAAATGAGGCATATGTCAGACAACATGCCATGGAAAGGCTGAACTGGGCATGCTCACACACTTAGGCCATATCTCTGTGTAGCAGTTGGCCACACATATCTGGTATTTGTATGTGTCAGTCCAGGAACCAACCACAACACAGCAATCAGCCCAGTGCACACAGTAAATGACCACAGAGACATAAGTGATATAGTGGATCGCCATCATATGCAAACATCTGCCACAGATACACAAATTGGTCATAGGAACAGGGAATGCTATGGCAATAAAGACCTGCAAACAGTAGAACAGCACAACAAATATTGTGCATCCGACAATTGAACATATGGGTGTAGAGGTCAATACTAGGCTTCTTGCCCCAGGGAATGGCAGCTCAGCCAGAGTGTGCTTGGCATCTGCATCCCCAGGATAGTAGGCTACCGTGCCACTGTAAAGTAGGTCACAGAAGGCGACATGTGAGGCTAGTGAGCTGTGCCTCTGTCAAGCAGGGGCACCGTGGAGGTCTCAGGGATTGAATGTGCTAAGCCACAGCCATGTTGTCGGTGTGTGCTGTGAGAGGGTTGCTGAGGATCTCTGACAGTAGGTGTCAGTCAATAACAGACTGAGGGGAGCCCTACCTGCATTCTCTGGATGATTCCACTGTCAACACTGTGTTGTAATGAGTATGTGTGAATGAAGTGCCATGCTGGAACCGTCCACAGATGTCCTCCCTCTGTGGGCTACAGCTCTGCAATGTAGTAGGTCGCTCTGTCTGTTGAACAGCGCATATATGGCCGGTGTACAGCTGACAGGTGTCTTGTTGTGGAGCAGTCATGGGTATATGTGGGATAGCATGACCAATGCAAACTGTACACATGCTCATAGGATGCAAGTGTCAAGGATTATGCTGAGTGGCCAGTATAGTCCTCCAGCATGGGTCCTCTGAAGTCATCCACCCCAGTCTACACAAGTGTAGAGTCTGCTTGTGCAAAACACAGTTTGTGTGCAGTGACAACCTTGCCTGGGGGTGGAGATGAGATATGGATGTCCAGGGAAAGGTGGACATGGGCAGGTATCAACAATGGTGGTCTAACTCTGGTGTGGAACAGTGAGTACCCACGTTGCAGATGGACAGGTGCAATATGTATTAACCCATGTGGCTGTGGTGTGTGGTTCTGCCATAGCACATGGACCCACAAATTGTAGTGGCGGTTGGGTAAAGTGGTAGAGGCCTGAGTAGTTCTCACACACAATATGCCTGTACCTGATGTTAACAACTGGAATGGTGTATGTGAATACCTGCATATCCTGGCACTGTTCCCAGGGAAGCTACGTGTGTGTCCTGGATGTGGGTGTGGTGTGCTGGACTGGTTGTGTTGTGTGTTACAGGTCCTGTGGTCCCAAAGCATGGTATAGAACATAACCTGCCAGTGCGATGTGCATATCTGACCCTGATGTAGGTGGCTGAAAATGCATATATATGCTATCCCCCACCTGACAGGTAGTACGACATCTACAAACCTCTGTGAAAATGAAGATGTCAGCACCCTAGAAATACTACAGGTGCAGAGCAGATACCCAGTAATTTGGATAGTGCGCTCTGCTAATGCGTCACCCTCAAGTGTCATGATATAGTTAGGTAGGGGTTCGAATCCTGCAAATGCTCAGTGTGTGTGTATGTGTGTGGGTGAGTGGGGTTTGTGTGTGTGAAAGGCTGTGAGAGGGAAATGTCCCTTTTGGCAACTGGGAGAACACACTACAGGATGCACACTCCCCTTTCTAAACACAGATGATGTCAGCACCCTATAAGTACAACAGGAGAAGGGAAGCTTTCCAGTATTGCGAATAGCGCGCTCTGCTAATTCATCCGTCTCAAGTGTCATAACATAGTTAGGTAGTGGTTTGAATCCTGTAAATGCCAAGTGTGTGTGTTTGGATGGGGAGGGGGGGGCTATTGTGTGTGTGCAGATATATATGAGGGATATGTTCCTTTTGGCAACTGGGAGAACACACTACAGGATGCACACTCCCCTTTCTAAACACAGATGATGTCAGCACCCTATAAGTACAGCAGGAGAAGGGAAGCCTCCCAGTAATGCGAATAGCACGCTTTTCTAAAGCATCCGTCTCAAGTGTCATAACATAGTTAGGTAGTGGTTTGAATCCTGCAAATGGCAAGTGTGTGTGTTTGAATGAGGGGGGTTATTGTGTGTGTGCGAATATGTATGAGGGATGTTCCCCTTTTGGCAACTGGGAGAACACACTACAGGATGCACACTCCCCTTTCTAAACACAGATTATGTCAGCACCCTATAAGTACAGCAGGAGAAAGGAAGCCTCCCAGTAATGCGAATAGAGCGCTCTGCTAATGCATCCGTCTCAAGTGTCATAACATAGTTAGGTAGTGGTTTAAATCCTGCAAATGCCAAGTGTGTGTGTTTGGATGGGGTGGGTTATTGTGTGTGTGCAGATATATGAGGGAAATGTTCCTTTTGGCAACTGGGAGAACACACTACAGGATGCACACTCCCCATTCTAAACACAGATGATGTCAGCACCCTATAAGTACAGCAGGAGAAGGGAAGCCTCCCAGTAATGCAAATAACATGCTCTGCTAATGCATCCGTTTAAGTGTCATAACATAGTTAGGTAGTGGTTTGAAACCTGTAAATGCCAAGTGTGTGTGTTTGTATGGGGGGGCGTTATTGTGTGTGTGTAGATATGTATGAGGGAAATGTTCCTTTTGGCAACTGGGAGAACACACTACAGGATGCACACTCCCCTTTCTAAACACAGATGATGTCAGCACCCTATAAGTACAACAGGAGAAGGGAAGTTTCCCAGTAATGTGAATAGCTCGCTCTGCTAATGCAGCCGTCTCAAGTGTCATAACATAGTTAGATAGTGGTTTGAATCCTACAAATACCAAGTGTGTGTGTTTGGATGGGGGGGACTATTGTGTGTGTGTGCAGATATGTATGAAGGAAATGTTCCTTTTGGCAACTGGGAGAACACACTACAGGATGCACACTCCCCATTCTAAACACAGATGATGTCAGCACCCTATAAGTACAGCAGGAGAAGGGAAACCTCCCAGTAATGCAAATAACACGCTCTGCTAATGCATCCGTTTAAGTGTCATAACATAGTTAGGTAGTGGTTTGAAACCTGTAAATGCCAAGTGTGTGTGTTTGTATGGGGGGGCGTTATTGTGTGTGTGTAGATATGTATGAGGGAAATGTTCCTTTTGGCAACTGGAAGAACACACTACAGGATGCACACTCCCCTTTCTAAACACAGATGATGTCAGCACCCTATAAGTACAACAGGAGAAGGGAAGCTTCCCAGTAATGTGAATAGCGCGCTCTGCTAATGCATCCATCTCAAGTGTCATAACATAGTTAGGTAGTGGTTTGAATCCTGCAAATGCCAAGTGTGTGTGTTTGGATGGGGGGGACTATTGTGTGTGTGCAGATATGTATGAGGGAAATGTTCCTTTTGGCAACTGGGAGAACACACTACAGGATGCACACTCCCCATTCTAAACACAGATGATGTCAGCACCCTATAAGTACAGCAGGAGAAGAGAAGCCGCCCAGTAATGCGAATAGCGCGCTCGGCTAATGCATCCGTCTCAAGTGTCATAACATAGTTAAGTAGTGGTTTGAATCCTACAAATGCCAAGTGTGTGTGTTTCGATGGAGGGGTTATTGTGTGTGTGTGCAGATATGTATGAGGGAAATGTTCCTTTTGGCAACTGGGAGAACACACTACAGGATGCACACTCCCCTTTCTAAACACAGATGATGTCAGCACCCTATAAGTACAGCAGGAGAAAGGAAGCATCCCAGTAATGCGAATAGCGCACTCTGCTAAAGCATCTGTCTCAAGTGTCATAACATAGTTAGGTAGTGGTTTGAATCCTGCAAATGGCAAGTGTGTGTGTTTGGATGAGGGGGGTTATTGTGTGTGTGTGAATATGTATGAGGGATGTGCCCCTTTTGGCAACTGGGAGAACACACTACAGGATGCACACTCCCCTTTCTAAACACAGATGATGTCAGCACCCTATAATTACAGCAGGAGAAGGGAAGCCTCCCAGTTATGCGAATAGCGCGCTCTGCTAATGAGTTTCCCCTGCGTATCGTAATGTAGTTAGGTAGGAGTTTGAAACCTGTAAATGACATGTGTGTGTGTTTGCATGTGGGGAGTTTGTGTGTGTGCATTTCCATATGAAAAACATGTTAGTTTTGGCAATCAGGTGATCACACTACCTGATGCACATTACCCTTTCAAAGTACTGATGTTGTCAGCACCCTATAAGTATAGCCAGAGACGAGGAGCTATCTAGTAAACCGAACAGTGCGCTTTGCTAATGCGTCCCTCTCACGTGTCATGACTTAGGTAGGTAGGGGAATGAATCCTGCAAATGGCAAGTGTCCATGTTTGTGGGGGTAGTAGGGTGTGTGTAAATGCAAGTGCGAGGGAACAGATCCTTTTGGCAAATACTACAATACACCAGATGCTGCATACTCCCCCAGTAAACACAGGGGATGTCACCACACTATCAGCACAGCCAAACAGGGCTAGTTGGCTAGTAATGCCAATAGTGTGCTCTGCTACTGTGTCTATTACCATTGTCAGAGTACAGATAGGCATGTTTTGGTAACCCACAACTGTCACGTGTGGTTGTGTCACACAGTATGACCTTGTGCGGGTGTTTGTACATAACAATGCATGCCATTGCCTAACCCAGCAATGGCATTGCACACATGATGTATGTGTGTGACACATACACATAAATACCTGTGACCTGCAGTAGTTACCATGTCTGACACATGCTTCGTGTGGATAAATGATATTAGCAATGTATACCAATATGACTGTGTCTTACTGTGCAGGGTCCACACGTGGTATGTCCCTATACAGTGTGGGTGTCTATGGTGAAAGACCTACAGCAGGAGATACACATCTGGTCTGGGCCATATAGTGTACATGTAGTCAATGTACAGGTGCTGCATGTTCCCACCTGTTGTGGTAGTGGTAACATGTCATTCCACTGCAATTCGGTGACCACATGCTGTGAACTCTTCAACTAGAGTATTGTAGTTACAGTAATGCTCACACACAATGTTCGGCTGGATGCAGTACGATCTTATAAACACAGTTCATGAGACTGTCATATTGCCAGTGTTGTTATGGAGGATAGGTGGTCTTCCTGTGTATGTGAGGGTTGTGTGTGCCAGGCTATGAACCAGATGGCAGTCTGACACACTGACAGCTGCACATGAGTAGGCCCTGATGGTTTGTGCTGTGCCAACAACCTGGAGGTGTGTGTATCTGTGTTACCTTGGGATACCACCCCCCTATCCATGTGTGTTACATGTGTAGGGGACGACAGGCATGGCATGGGGCATAACCTGTCAGTGATGGGTAACACCTGTGAGCCATGAATCATGCATCTGGTACTGCACAGACATTGCAGTTCACCGTGCTGAGGGCAGTGTCTGGTGCATGCATCCTCCGGTGTACACTGCTGTTGTTGTGTAGCAGCACTGTTAGTGTCCTAACCTGTGTGATACCCACGGAGGTCGCTATGTAAACTATGTCCTGCAGCATAAGGCAGTATGTGTGTACCAAGGAGCCTTGCCATTATACATCGGGCCATGGGTGTCACGTGCAAGATGACCCGTGCACATCAATGTGGCTTCCCTAGCATGTAAGCACACGTTGACAGCCAGTGGATACCCTATAAATGACAGTGGAGACTGAGCATAATGTAGACATACAACAGCCTTCCCACATATAGTGGTAGAATACCTGGTGAGGGTATGTTGGCAACCAACATCAGGCTCATACTGGCCTGTGCCACATGCTGAGAGATCCATTCTATGTTCCCTATCATGTAGTCCAGGGAGGTATGTCCCAGGCAGCCACACTGGCATGGTCAATGAGTGAGTCATATCTGTCCATGCCTCTGTCTGACCTGTATGCATGTGTGCTGTGGTGGACCATAGTGCCCCTGAGTCATATCACTGTGATCTTCACCAGATACAGCCTGTTGAGCGGGACCCCAGTGCAGCACACATGACAGGTACCTGACACGTCTGTAGCAGGTGTGTTGTGTAGCCCTACAGGCTGTGGGTGTGTGGCACAGGGGATGTGCGTGCCATGTGTGGCATGTGCTCTGTTCCGACGGAACATATGCCTGTGTGCCAGCTGCGGAGGTGTGTGATGCCCAGGCAGGCTGCTAGTCTGAGTCCCCATGTATGCCCCAGTGTGTTCAGCATGCTGTCAGTGTGTGTCAATGTCTGACTGGTATTGTCGTCACTGTAATATATTGTATTGATTTATTTATTTATCCTACATTTGTTGACTGGGATAGCCCAACTGGATGCATGTCCATTTCCAGGGGAGGCCCATGGAGACAAGCTACAAGGGTAGCAGATACAGCATTACAGAATACTAGCATTACATAGTACAAACAGATTATTTACAGAGATTACATAAGTAAGCAAGTCAAACATGTTCCACAGGTTAATGTTAGACCTGAGCACAAGCCAGGATTAAATTGAAATTACACAGTAAAGTGGTTCACAGAAGTTACACATTCGAGTTAGCCAGGCTTGACACATTGACATAGCCAATTACGTGACAAATGTTGTTTGAGTCTACTGTTAAATGACGTAAGGTGGACATTAGGGTAATATCAGCTGGAAGTGAGTTCCAGGATCTACTTACAGGGTTTGCAAAGAGAGAATCACCAGTTGTGTTATTAAACTTGCTAGTCTGAAGTAGTACAATGTTAGAGGATCGAAGCGGTCTAGGATTGTTATAGGGAGTGATAATAATTTAAGTGCAGGAGTATTGTCTGGACTATAGAGGATTTTATAGGCCATAATCAGTTGGTTATACTATATTAGGCTGGGTATTGCAAGCCAACCAAGCTGATTTAGATTGATGCAATGATGTGTCCTAAAAGGCGGGCCAGTGGCAAACCTGGCAATGTGGTTGTAGCAAATCGAGTGCTTGTTAAGGACAGTCTTGTTCATATGTGAGAGTAGAGGTGATGCATACAGAAGGGCTGAAACAAGGTGTGAGCGAGCTATGGCACCTTTAGCTGGAGGGGCTAGGAAGGCTTTAATTCTGTAAAGTGAACCTAGCTTTCTATTGATGGCTTTGCTAATCTGGTTAACATGTATGTCACATATGAGATTATTGTCTATGATGACACCTAATAGTTTCGGAGATGGGTCAGGGAGATTATTGTGACATCAGTTGATGTTATGGTAACGGTGAAAGTGGTAGACCTACGTGTTGGTGGAATAACAGCAGTTTAGTTTGATTGGGATTTAGGATCAGACGATGTTCAGAAAGCCAGTTTGCTATTGTATTAAAGGTGGTCTGGGTAGCTGACCATAACTCTACTGGAGATGTGGCTGAGCAGATCAGAGTAGAGTATACAGCATATTGGATACAGCTGACTTTTGGGATGACAGTATAATGGTCGTTAATGATGATGGAGGACAGCAAGGGCCCTAGGATAGAGCCTTGTGGTACTCTGAGGGTGTTAGGTAGAAGGTTAGAGGGTTTGTTCTGCCAGAGGCCGGCCTGCTGTCGACCATGCAGGTAGGATTGACACCATTGGAAGGCTCCAGTATCTAGACAGTCTGTGCAGGGTGTGGAGTACAAGTTGGTGATCAACCATATCGTATGCCTTTGAATTATCCAAAAAGAGGGCTGTGGATATATAATTAATGTTGCAAGTATGGCTTATAGTGTTAGTAAAGGCTAGGAGGCCTGACGTAGTGCTGTGATGAGGACGTAAGCCATGCTGAGTGTCTGCCATAATGCGAGTTTGGATTAGGTGGTGCATGACTTGTCTATGATGAAAGTTTCCATAATCTCTGCAAATGGAGAGAGTATAGCTATTGGCCTATAATTGGAGACTTCAGTAGAGCTGCCTCCTGTGTGAAGTGGGATTACATATGACATTTTCCAGATGGTGGGAAAGTTAGATTCTAACATGGTTCCTTTGATTACCTTTGAGACGGGTAAGCAATAGCATCATCTGGTTTTGATAGGTACTCGGCAGGAGTTGATCAGCAGACAGTGTAGTGGGTTTCACTGTTACAATCAAGGTGCGGAGAAGTGAAGTGGTGACTGGTTGGCAGCTGGGCGCAAGTAGTTTTCTAGGGGTGCGGCTTTCAGGACCAGGGAGCTAGGAGGTAGATGGCTAGCTAGGGCCTGCAATGTCTCAGTAAAGGACTGGTCAAAGCTATCAGGAACATCTTCAGGGGTATTATCAATAGTAGCAGCAGGGATTGGGGTTGGCGTTTGTCCTGGGCGTAGTATATATGACATGCCACCTGACAGGGTATGGCATTACTGGGTTCAGAGAGACCAGTCCCCAGATTGGCTGTGTGGTGGCATCCCACACATGTGTTGTACGTTCCTGGCCAAGGGTGATGGCTGACTGCATACATGTGGCAGCTGTGACAATGACACATGACTCACATAAACCACGACTGGACCATAGAGGCGATTCACAGGTTACCTTTGCACATGCCACCCTAGTAGTGTGATTGCCATGGTGAGTACCAACACATAGGGCCAATGGGGAACAACATACTGAAGGTGTGTATGTGTGGGTGGACTGCCACTGTTTCATAGCACTGACATATATGACTGTACACGTGGGTAAATGCCAGGTAAGACATGTGCAATGTGTCACAGGCAACGTACATGCGTACAGGACAGACAGTGATGTTCTGTCATGTGTAAGGTTGACATACATATGGTACGCTATGCAGATGTCACTAGCAGTCTACAGAAGCACTGTAACTCTGCATTGCAGGTGTAAGCAGTGTTCCAGGGGACGCCAAGCGAACATGCATGCAAACAAAGCTACAGTACACAGGACTGGAAGTACTGCATTATACAACAAAGAAGGGGTAACAATAACAGTAAGTAACAATGCAAATATGTAGGCACTATCAACATGTACCCAGGAATACGCAGCACAGATGCCCATGGTAGAACCGATATTATGTCATACTTATTTGTGATCTGGACTACATTGGTACTGCACACATATCTAGATGCACGAACATCCACATGGCATAGTCGTTGTGGGCATCTTGACACCATTACTGTACATGTCCCCCATTGCATATCACTACTTGCGTTAGCTTTCCCCCTGTGCTACCCATGTATGCAGCTATCTGTTGACAACCTTACCACCGGCATGCAATTATGTGCAGCTGTTATACTTTGGTATGTACTATGGGTGCAGATAACAATTCAGGACATTCATACAGTTACTACAGCAGGCATGCTGGGGTACACACACAGTCATAGCAGCACACTGTACTGTTACCAACATGACACTACTAATACACGTCTATGTAGTCACCCTGTGCATCAGCAAAGTGTTTACCTGTTCCCGCAATGATGTTGGAGATTGCAGGAGGTGGCACAGTGTCATCATATGCACAGGGTGTGGATTAGGTATGCCTGAGTCAGCCACTGATACCACCAATTGACATGTGTGTGTATGTGTGTTGGTGAGGGGCAGCAGTACAGGGTGGGGCAGTGTTGGTGCAGTGTGTGCGTGTATGTGGTTGCCCTAAGTGTTAACATTTCGCATGTGTGTATGCACGCACACAGTTCCACCTCATGGCTGCCATATACAGGGGTTTGTGGACAGCCACAGACTGCACCTGGCAGGCCATACAGATCAGTGTCTGTGTGCACAGACACGGTACCTGTGCCTGGCAGGGGTGCTACGGACCATATCCAGTACAAAGCCGGACTGGGTACTGTCATCAGAAGCGGGGGTGTGTTGACTGGACAAATGTACCTGTTGGGACTGTCCAGAGCCACGTGCACGTGGTCTCCTGGGCTGTTCCGATGACAGCACAGACCCAGCATTGCTGAGGCTGCTGCTGGCACTATGGGGGCGTGCACGAGCCTGTTGTCGTCCGTGCCGACTGCCAGCTGCTGCCGCTACAGGCATACAGCCACGTCGACGCCGCAGATGCCCACCATTGCCCTGGCTCATGGACATCTGGTTGTGGAACTGCTGTAATATGTCCCCACAACGTCTGTCTATGACATCGGTGAAGTTACGGATAGCATCCGCAATGTCACGCATACTGTTTGTCATGGCTGTGCGACATGCTCTGAGCTCCCTCAGACCCTGTCTGGTGTACCTTTCCATATGTGACTGAGCCTGCATGACAGTCCGAAACATAGCTGAGGTTGACAGACCTCTTTGGGCACGTCGGCCAGAGGCAGTACGCCCACGGATGCTCCCACGAGAATCCATGGGCAACTGTCTGTGTGGTACCATCGGAGGACCCTGCCCATGGCTGCTGTGTGGGGACGCATGTGCCACAGGTACCACATTACCCTGGTCTATGCCCGCTGTATCCTGTCCATCACCTAGGGACAATGGTGACAAAGGATGTACAGGCAGGATGACTGTGCGCAATGATGGGGTTGACAGCTGTGTACTGTCAATTGGCTGACCAATGGCAGACCCTGACACACCTTCCTGTACCATTACACATATATCATCATTACCAGTAGCCGTGGCACAGGATTCAGGTTCCCTGCTGCAGGTCACCAGAGCAGCCCCAGAACCTGTGGGATGAAGACAGGAAACACAGTTTACAGTCTCCAGACATTGTTACCAGTGATGCACTTATACACACATGCACACATGCACACATGCACACGTGCACACATACACACAGGCACACATGCACACATGCACATGTGGACACATGCACACGTGGACACATGCACACATGCACACGTGGACACATGCACACATGGACACATGCACACATGCACACATGTTCACATGCACACATGCACACATGGTCACGTGTACACATGCACTCATGCACACATGGACACAGGCACACATGCACATATGCACACATGCACACATGCACACGTGGACACAGGCACACATGCACACATGCACACATGCACACGTGGACACAGGCACAAATGCACAGATGCACACGTGGACACAGGCACACATGGGCACAGACACACCTGCACACATGCACACCCTGCAGTATACACACAGAGCACTACTGAGTTACACTACTGTTACTAGCATTATCAGGACTATTATAGGTTATGTTAAACACACTCACCAGCATGGATGGCCTGTCTTGCTGTAACCCTGGAGGGACCTGCAGAAATGATGAGATTAATGCCAGTGGGCACATCTGTGCCATTGATATTGCATATGATACAGTGTACAGAACAGTCAGGTGTACATATGGCATATTACCTGCACGCTCCATGTCGTGCTGCTGTGTGGAACCAGCCTCCATCATAATGCAGGTGTACTGCTGTTGGTGTTCTGGGGCTGGAGCCACAACACTTAGGAGTAGCCCCTCCAGTCTGGTGAGGGGGGGATGTGTGGCCACCCCACCTCCTGTGGTGACCTGTTGCCTGTGGATATCTGATGCACGCTGCCAGACACTTCGGATTAAATCACTGCAGTGATGTCGTACCTGCTCATATGTCCTGTTATGCGTGCCAATATCATTTACCCTACGGACAAGGTCTTGCCACAGTGCGGCCCTCTCCTGCTGATTCTGACTGGTGCGGGAAAACAGGATGTCATACTCCCGCACCAGGCTCTGGTGGATCTCCTCATCTTCCGCCACAGAGTAGGCAGGGTTACGCTGTAGCGCCATCTCCCTGGAAGAGAACACAGACAGGATATCAGCAGACCATGTCAGCAATATATGGCACACATACTATACATGATACTCATGTGTAGTGATATACTACTACTCCCATATGTTGCATGTGTGTGTGTCGTGGTGGATACACAGGTACATGGCCAGATATCAGTGCTCAGCCAACACCCGTGCAACAATACCTGCCACATTACACACAACGTAGTAGCATGCCCCATCGGTCAGCACACACTGACAGGTGCAATGCACAACCTCACTCTGGGGGTTCATCCCAAGGTACTGTATGTGGGACACCATCCACTACTGTGATGTGGACAGACGTTACTCGGCCTGGATATACATATCCCACCACCACCACCAGCACAGTAGACTACTTTGATATGTATGTGATTAGACAGTTATTCACTTGCTGGGACTGAGATGGTATCCATGCAGCACACTGGGCCAGTGGAAGCCACAAGCCACACTACTGACCCCTTTGCAAATGCTTACCATGGACATGCCGCAGATTGCATAACACTTGCACACACATGTCTAACCCAGACCCTATGCACAAAGGTTAGGCATCCTGTCCGGTGGACCCCAGACAGAGGCAGATTGTATAACAATAGCAGGAGGCTACTGCAGGACAGAGCACATTCACATTAAGGGTAGGCATCTGTGGTCAGCACTGGTACTACGCTACAGTCCGTCATAACAACAGCCATGGCCTACTCTGGGAGGGAAATGGACACAAACACTATGGATGACCACAAGGCCTTCTTCAGTTATGTTACACATATGGACCACATGCCTCAGATATGCTCTGTGTTAATCCACACCTACTTAACATTCACCAAACACATGCATATTGGCAACAATCCTGCAGACATGTTCGGTGCACATATCCCCCTTCCTTCTCCCCCACCTTTGAAATATTTATCCCAGCTGGATGTAACCTCCCTATCATCGCACATGTCCAGGTGAGGGCCGCCCTCAGCAGAGGAGAACACACAGCATCACTGTGACCTCGTGGTCCCCTTGGATGTGTGCTACCGGCACTCTGAGAGGACATACCACCGCATGTAACACTGATAGTTTATCTTGGCCGTGCTACAGGATATGTACCTGGACAGTGGCATACAGCAACAGTAGTCCCACAACACTAAAGGGGCACCTCGACTGACCCTGGGAATTACCACATCATATGCATAATGGGCCTGGTCTGCTACGCTATGGAATTATGCATTATGGGATGCATATGCAGTGACATCAGGTACCTGCAGACACTTGTTCCCAGCCAGTGTGCCTTTGGGATGGGCTGATCCTGACTTTTGGGCCTGGCTGACATTTCAAAGCAGTCACTACAGCCATTGCTGGGCCAACGCACAGACACATGCTGCCAGGATCCTGGCCTATGACTGCTTGACATGTGATGTATGGTCATCCCCTTTTGGTGGAACTACGTACACACAACATATCACATGGACATACCTATGGATACATACCTATGACACATTTGGAGGGTTCACAGTATGCACACTATTAACCTGCTACTTTGCATTACCTCTGTTTGTCGCAGCTGGTTGTGTTACCACAACTTCTGCTTGCTGCTGCTACTGTCAGTGCTGACAGCTTCAGGTTACAGAGTCACAGTGTCTGTTTTTTTTTTTTTTTGCTCTCTCTCTCTCTCTCTCTCTCTCTCTCTCACTTCTCACTCTCCCTCTGTCTGCTTACAGACAATGCAATGAATGTATTGCATGTGGGGAGTGTTAGCACTGGATGCTTTTGTAGGTATCTGCATAGGTCCATGTGATGGCCTCTGCACCAATTGTAAGCCAGCATTTGCTAATTGCATACAGCCAGTTGTGTACTGATTGCAGTTCTCACTGTGATTTCAGGTCAGTGCTATAAAAGGGTATGTGGGTTAGGCGTTGCCCTTTCAGATTGTGAGGGCGGGGACCATGCTGGTATGCTGTGGACAGTGTTCTGTGACTGTAAAGGTTAATATCTCTCTCATGCTTCAGGCTATGTTGTATATTCACAATTCTCCATTCCTCTCTCATGTTCCCTGTAGCAAGTGTGTATGCACATTGACTCCTACAACTATATATATATATATATATATATATATATATATATATATATATATATATATATATATATACATATATATATGTACATATGCATACGTATATCTATGTACTTTAACTGACCTTATTATCTACAGGCTGCCAACTAGCATGGCTGTTTCTTTTCACACACTACTATTATGGAAATCCAGTAGTTTTGACATTTATTTTAAATGACATGCTTTGTGTACTACACATCCTATATTCCCTTTACATTCATCCCTACTTTTACATGTTATATTTATTTTAGCACAATGTTTTTGTATAAGAGTCATGGCTTAGTGGTAGGTTGTACAGACTAGTGTTTCCAAGGTCCTGGGTTCGGGACTGACAGTGGGAGTTTATTTTTCTTTTGAACTGAGTACAGGATCTGTCAATCACAGTGACTAAGGCACTTTTAAGCAGTTGTAACCGGGCTAGCGCTGGTTTGCATGGAGCTCACGCATGCGCACTGGCGGTTAGCTCCGCGCACACCCGGTTACAACCGCTTAACAGTGCTTACTCTGGCGCACACCCGCACTATTTTCTTTGAAAGAAAAGAAAATGGGGAGACAGGAAAGTGGTGAAAAAGGGGTCACAAAGAGGGTAAGACAGTAGGGAAACAAGCTTGGGATGTGCAGGAGGGATGTAGGTAAGGCCCATAGCTGCCCATTTCTTCATCAGCAACAGCTGTGCATATGTATGTAATTTGGTGTGACATTTGAAACCTTCCACCCCTGAAAGAGGTGTCAGGACAACAATAATACTTGTTGTACAGCCAATTGTAATTGATAGGTTCCATGTCCAGCGGACATGTGTGCAGAATGGGCAGCTATGTATGGGGCGTAATTTTTTTGTGGGTACAGAGTGCCCTTTTTTTTTTTTTTTTTTTCAGGTAAGAGTGGTATGTCAGGTGAAGGAAGTCGGTTCAGCTGAGGAGGTAGGTTGGGTAGGTAAACAGACAAGACAAACAAGACGCATACAGGGGCGGTGTATGACACGTGTGGGGGGGTTACACAATTGACGGGGACGGAGGTTTGGATATCCAGAGCCCATGATCCCACAGATGGCAACAGTGGAACTGATATCCCCACCCATAGGCAGTTGCCACTGTTCCTTCACTGCCCAGGACGGGGCTGTGCTGGGGGCTGTGTAGGCGGGGCAACAGGCATGCCCGTTAGTTGCCCCACCCGTGCCTTGAGCTGGCGTAGGGGCTCAAGGACAGAGTCCCGAATCTCCCTACGCACCACAGTCCGGACGCTACGGAGGATGAGTGGTGGATCTCCTCCGGCCACACTTGCAGAGGGGGGGCGAGCCCCATCCCCTGCAGCGCTTCCAGCCGCAGGTGGCACAGGGCCACCGGAGGAGGGTCCAGACTCGGCACTAGTGCCAGGTGCACTCGCCAGCTGAGGTGGGAGAGGTGGGTCCGCTGGAACCCGCCTTCCCTGTCGTCCTATGTTTTGCATTATGTCATGACAGTTTGGGTTAGTGACATATAATATCATCCACAATTAGTTGTAACAGCATGCATTAGTATTCCCATTAACCAAACACCCAGATATTCACACCATTGAACAGCGTGCATAACACATGCATAATTTGAACAGAAATACACAGTCCAACAACATGCAGGGTTAATTGATGGCAATGGGCCATCAGGTGTGGATGTATGAACAGGGCAGATGCATCAACGGACATGCAAATATATATGACCCAACAGGACAAATGTCCAGGGGTGTTAATTGTGATTGCACATACCATTTTCACGTGGAATGGGTTATATGTGGTTATAGGGTGGGGTAAAGAAAGTAATATTAACACCTTCGAATAACAATACATATGCTGTACATTTCTAATAGCTACAGTTATATACACACTACTGTTCTAACTACAATTTCCTATATGATAACTATTTCACCTTGCTGATAGGACTGTTACTGCAACATCAATATACATTTTAGTGTTCTTCATACACATTCATATCTAGCTTTGTTCAGCTACATCATCTTGCTACTTTTGCTTTATATAGCTGTAGACAAGTGTGGATGTTTGGTATATCAGACAATCATCCTATCTGCGTATTTCAGACTGAGAGCAACATATCCAGATTTTGGGATACATATTCCACATGCAGCAACACTTTGAACAGATTTCGCTGTTTGGTTTTGAATCTCACATGCATTTCATTCTGTCTTGACTGCAGTATACTTTATTCAGGGGTTATTACTACTGTATTGCTGGATTCATGACACTTTCTCACACTCTCTCACTTGCTTTCATTTTACTATTCAGGATGGTACGTCTAGGCTTTATTGACATGTTTTAACAGTAGTTATTACAATCCTTTCCAGCAGTCTCACTTCTGTCATGTTTCAGTATTTCCACAGGGATATATTTCACACATGTGATTTCATCATCTTCTGCAGCTATACTTTTCAGCCTGCTGCAGGTTGTGTACTATTTTCTTACAGGCAGGGCATTTTTATTTCAGAATATATGTCGGACAGTTTCATGTTTAGGTTACACTTACAGGCTGAAAACTCTTGTAATCAAGCAATACTTGCATACACTTTTACACTGTTACTTGCATATTTTATTCCTTACTGACTGCACTGCACTCTTTTGCTGACTGTCATACTTTTATATTTCTTTACAGTTACTGGTAGTGGATTACTGACCTGCCTGGTGGCGCAACCGCACCAGCCTATCGCCATAGGCTCTGCGGTTCACAGAACGGACACCTGCAGCTGTAATATAAATGACGTAATATTGGAATACACATCTCCATAATATCAGCTAGTTTAATTTTTTACATACGTAATTAAATGTTACTTACTCAGTAGTGGGGCGTTGGGTGTTTGCCGGGCCTCCTGGATCCAAAGGTTCAGTTGGTCCTGCTTGCGTCTCTTCAGGTCTGCATGGTGGTGATGGACCTGCTCACCAGTCCTTGGAATCCCTGTGGCACTGGTGAGATCATGAGCCAACCGGTCCCACGCCTCAGCCCTGTATGCTCCCCAGAGGACCTGGCCCTGCATGAGTTGGGCCTCATGATTGTGGACTAGGAGCCAGGCCTTGTACCTGGACTCCTCAACACCTCACCTCTGTGCTCAAAAGCGGCTACCCTCTCCTACTCCTGACATTCTGCCTGCAGGTCTGTTCTACAATCGTTTATGCTGTGAATTCCCGCCTATGGGGCTTATATAGTCCGTTTTTCCGGCACATATCTGTTATTGGCCATTTTGGAATTGTATCAACTTCAGTAAACCTGCATTGTCATGCTGTAGTTTGTATTCATTCCTATATATTAGCTATTATTGCATTTCTAGGTACTGCTGTCATGGCTTAGTGGTTCTGTACCTTGACTATGGTGTATAGTATCCTGGGTTCGAACCTGGCCACTGCTTTTTATTTTTCATGACTGTCTAGACATGCTGAGGGGTGTGTCTGTGTAAAGGCAGTTTTGATACGGCTTGCTCAACGTTGCCCGTCGGTTAGCTTGTTTGCGCGGTGCGCAGCTCCACGCAAATGGGGTACACTGCTTTAAGCCTCATTTGGCTATCGGCACGCATATTACGCTCAGCTCAGTTAGGGGCACATAGATATAGCATGTTAAACCACTGCTCAGCTACGGGCACTCATTTTGCACCAGTTAAACCACTGCTCATCTACAGGTAGATGCACTCACCCTGTTAAACTGTAGCTCATCTATGGGCACATCTGGCATGTTTTATTCTTTTGTTACCTCACATTTCTTCAATATAAATGGGCTATTTCATTACATTTTACATAAGTTGTGGTTTTATGTCTACATATTTGTCAGGGACTTGTTTCCTGCTTATTTTGCAAAAAAAAAAAATTGGTGTTGTGGGGGCTCGAACCATGAATGCCTGCTCTGCAGCCAGCATCTCTACCGCTACGCTATTGCTTCCTGGTTTATTTTGCATATTTAGTTTTTATATGCTTTCCCACTGACTGCTAACTGTAGCTGCGCTACGGGCACGCCTGCGCAAACGAGCGCACTCACTGTTAAACATCTTTACAATTTAAAAAAAAACTTACAACTTGTTCATTTATATTTATTTTCTGTTCATAGTCTGTGGGGGCATGTGTTGTGTTCTGTTTATTCACATTTCCGTGGACTCTATCGTGGGTGTTTCCTTTGGGTACTTTTCCTCTTCTGGGGGCGTGTCCTCTTACAGGGCTCGGCCTACGGACACGCCCCCTACTGTCTTACACGGACCGTTTTGGCCTTCAGTGTGATTCAGCATGCTCTCATTAATATGCAGAGCATGCTGACATCACTCCGTTTAACTGCAGCCTCCGTGTATGAGTTATAACTCTTACACAGAGGCTTCATGAATCCTGCCCATTGAGTTGAAATGGGAACACTTAGCCTTGTTTGTGTCTTTCGGCTTTTCCCGGTTAGGGGTCACCACAGCGGAACTCCAGTCCGCTAATGATTGGCAGTAGAGTTTTTTACGTGCCGAGTTTGCGAGCCCTGACAGACAACCTTCAACGAAGGTACGCCCATTCATGCATGTCTCCACACAGAAGACGCTCTAGCTGAGAATCGAAGTGAATATTTCCATGCTCCGCAATTATTTTACTGATGAACAGCAAAGCAGTCTGACTGCCAACACTTTCTTTTTTGCCATATAACTAGGATCATGCAGAACAGTTCTGCCAGTTTCAAGAAAAGACTGAATTAGCCAGTCCACAGAATATTTTCTGGAACAGAACATTGGTGCTAAAATCAAATTTGTGTCAGTTCAACTGGGCATGTGTAGTGATGACTAATGCTTCTTAAAGGTGAAGATAGCATATGCCCCACTTAATAAAGCAACTGAAAGATCATTAAACGGTCAATGAGTCTGTTTTCATAGCTGTTTTTTTTTTTTTTTTTGGTGGGAGGGGCAGAGGTCTGGAAAAATGCAGACTGCAGAGTTACATTATCACAGATGTTCAAAACAAGCCAGCAAGACAGAAAATAGAAAAGCCATCTGAATCACTACAGAACACCTGCAATTTAGTCTAGTTTTGTATCACAGAGGAATGAAGCCCTTACTATGGCCCGGATGGCCCATGTCTGAATAGCAGCTTGGACACCAGAAGAGACAGGAAGGGAACAAAGGGAATGAGTTGTCTTTTCCTTTTCACTAATTCAAGGGTTGGACTAGGTGGTTCCCAGTCCACTGTGTTCCTACACAAAAGGAGGCCTGTCTGTTAGCCATAGTCTGGGGGGGGTAAAGCTTGGTAGCTCTCAGGATTATGTGCATGAGAAGGTGCATACGTTAGGAGGAGGATATTGTACCCTGTGGTAATGTGGTGCTCTCATTACCACCCAGGGAGTGGAGATAGTAATTAAAGAGAAATGCATCCAGATGCTTAGGGTTGTGAAGACCTTGGGGAAACAATGGAGGTGGGGTGGGAGAAGTAGTGGTAGCAGATTCAAAGGCAGGATAAAGATTTCTGGAGGCAGCAGTAGCCCCCCATTCCCCCAAATCCTAATGCACCATACACGCACACACACACACACACACACACACACACACACACACATAGCTCTACCTGTGCCATACATGTGCACAATACAGTTGTAACTAAACCATACACATACAAAATACAGCTCTACCTGCACCATAGACACACACAAAATACAGCTACCTGCACAATACACAAACAGAATACAGATCCAACAGCACAATACACATACACAATACAGCTCTACTTGTTCCATAAACATACACAATTCACCACTACCTGCACCACACACAAACACAATACAGTTCTACTTGCACCATACACATAAACAATACAGATACCTGCACTATACACACACACACACATACACACACACACACACACACACACACACACACACACACACACACACAAACAATGCAGCTACCTGCACAATACACAAACAAAATACAGCTCTACCTGTCCAATACACATACAAAATACAACTACCTGCATCATATGTGTACACAATACAGTTCTACTTGCACCATAGACATACACAATTCATCTCTACCTTTATCATACATATGCACAATACAGCTACCTGCACTGTACACATACACATGTATCTACCTGCACCATACACATACCCAAATTCAGTTACCTGCACTATACACACACATAATACAGCCACTTGCACTATACACATGCACAGTAGAGCTCTACCTACACCATACACATACACAACACAGTTCTACCTGCACCACACACATACACAATGCAGCTCTACCTGTACCATACACATATACAATACAGCTACCTGCACCATATACATACACAGTGCAGCTACCTACACCATGCACATACCCAATACACCTCTACCTGCACCATATACATACCCAATACACCTCTACCTGTACCATACAGAAAACAATACACAGCTACTTGCACCATACAGAAACACAATACAGTTGCACCTGCACAATACACATACACAATACACATAACTGCACTATACACAAACAATACAGCTACCTGCACCATACACATACACAATATAGCTCTACCTGCACCATATACATATACAATACACTTACCTGCACCATACACATAGACAATACACATACATAGTACAGCTTTATCTGCACCATAACCACTGCACTGCAACTTGCATATCTAATTCTAATCAACCTCATCCCAATTCTTCACTATACTAACCATTTACAAAAGGATCCACAGCTCACTGGAATAACCAACCTACTATAACTTTCCAAACCAAAACCTCAACTGAGTCTACTATGTCCATAATATGCTACCTTACCTCTTAGCTGTACTTTCCGCTTTAATACTACTATCAAGCCTAACAGCCTATTGGCTGTTACAAGACCTTCCAATCCTTATACAGGGTATCTCTACTAATCCCACAACTAGACATATCTACCAGATGTTTTCCTTCCTCTACAACTTCTCCAATTTACTTTAAAAAAGAAAATCTGCTAAAACAAGCAAACTATTATAATAAAGCCAGAGCAAGAATCAGAAAGCAAGTATCTGTCAGATTCTACCAAACACATATAGTGCACCAAGTACTGACAATATTTGGCAACATACACTCAAACCCAGGACCTTCTATGACTAATAACAATCAAAAGCCTATACAACCAAATTCAACCAAGATACATCTAAATAAGCATCCATCTACAGCACCCAACACCTCTCTAAAACACAACAAAACCTTACCAAAGCAGCTTACTCAGGCCTTAAGATATATAGCATAAATGTGTTAATCATCTACAATAACATTTGTGAACTTTCCACCTGGATTCAAACTTACATCCTCCACATACTTGTACTGACCGAAACATGTGGTTAAAATCCTCCATCAAAGATGAAGAAATGTGCCCACCAGGATATAACATATTAAGAAATGATTGAACCGCTAAACATCCTGCAGGGTATCTATCATGTACATTAACACCTTGCAAATTACAATACATGACAACAAGCCCCCAGGATGTGGCTCAGTAAAATTAATAATAATCCATCTTAAATGAAATTCACATAAGACAATATCTATAATAGGTGCATACACGCCTCCAATAGAAACAATATTAATACTACTGAAAATAAATATAACTGAATAACTAGCAGTGTAAAGCAGGAAACCCTTCTAATCTGTGACTTCAACATAGACTGGTCTGATCAAAACACAAGCGTCTCCCACTTAAATATCAATCTACCTGATCTAACCCAAGTACTTTAATGTCCAACAAGATCTAATAAAATATTAGAAGACCGAATGCTTATCGAACTGCACAATGTCGAATGTCCCATGGAAACACATCCCTCGGCCACAACACAAAAAACATTACTTTACATCTAAATTAAGTGGGGGGCACACCCCCCGACATGGGGAGCTGTGCCCCACACACCCCCCTAACTAAATATACCAACTCCGAGATAACTCAACAGTAGGGAAATAGCAAACTCCAGCAAACGGCCAAGGGACATCTTTCCCTGCGTTAAATCGGCTGTTTGCAGTTTTTTGCTTTCGATATTAGAAGATCGATGTATAGGTGTTCGATCACTTAAACATTCAGTCTTCTAATATAGACCCTAATAAAACCTCTGACAAAGTTAGTACGCTGAATTGCGTATTATCTACTGATCCTGAAAAAAATAAAACAGGTTAGAATGCTTCTTGATATACTTAGTGAGCACCATCCAAACTATATAGTCCGAGACTTCATAAAATAATAATAATAATAATAATAATAATAATAATAATAGTAATAATAACAATAACAATAATAATAGTCCCTTTTCCAGAGTAAACTGGGGAGTAAAGTAAGCGACTTGCACAAGGTCATACAGTGGGCAAATGAACTTTGAGGAAATCAAACCCTGTGCTACAGGGACTACAACTCAACCTTAACTCTCAGTGCCAACAGTCAAGGGCTAGCACATAAACTTTGAAAGAAACATTACCAAATTTAACAAAGCCACCCTCATTGAGACCCTGAAATTTTGCAACTGGACCCCACTAAAAATATTCCCACTAGACAATGTTGTTTCACACTGCAATAGCACCTTCTGCAGTTTTAAAACCAACAGTTAATTCTGCAAAGTGATAACTGGCACCTTACCTAACACAAAAATAATTAATGAAAACTAGGGATACTGATTGGAGATGTTACAAGGACAAAAAAAAAAAAAATATATATATATATATATATATATATATATATATATATATATATATATATATATATATATATATATATATATATATATATATATATATATATATATATAATTACCAGTACTTTAGAAATCTTACCAAAATGCAGATTCTTTTAGGCAAAGAGAATTGTTACACAACAACATAGGCAACATACTCTAATAATCCCAAATTGTACTGGTCAGTTATGAACAATCTTCTAAAGCCAGGTGTTAAGCCAACCTCTAACCCTCTTCCCACTGAAACTAATGCCACCATAGCTTACAGGCTGAATGAACACTTCAGAGTTAGTACTTTTCACATCTGCAAACAGTCGCTATACCTCCTGTCACCACAATCAGCAGTACTAATCATAATAATTTCTCATTTGAACTAGTGCCGGTTAATACAGTAAAGAAATACTTGAAGTAAGTAACACTACTGCATTAACAGCAGACAATGTAGTTGCAGAATAGCTTAAATTAGGAGCAGATGGAATCAACTACCCAGTTTTTATATTAATCAACCTATCCTTACAACAATCTTATGTTACAAAAATATGGAAATCCTTTACATTATACCAATACAGAAAGGAGGTAGTGCCACTGAAACTTAAGCTATCAACTTATGAAAATGCTTCATCCACTCTCTAAAGTACTAGACAGGTGAATCCATCAACAAACTCTAAATTTCCAGTTAGAAGATCACTCACTTTTCCTCTCACAACATGGCTTCTGGCTTCATCACAACACAAAAACTGCCCTACTACACTTTCTAAACATATACAACCAAAACAGAATTATAAGTAACCTTGTCTCCACCCGATTTCTGGACGTTTCTAAGGTGGTTGCACAATATACTCTCACAACTAAGACTAGACAGTACCACCACTAAATGGTTCTACTCACATGCCAGGACAAACAGGAGTATCAGTGGGATCAGTACTAGGGCCGCTCGTATTAAATAGATTCATAATAAATTCACAGTCATACAATATACTGACTACTTAACTGTTGTATGCTCAGCCACAACACTATCCCAATTCAAATCGCCCAAGATTTCTTCTCTACAGGGCACCATCTGTAACAATCCCAACTACTTTTGAATAACCCCCTCAAAAATATAATCACATTTACTTCCAATAACCTCCTACTTGCTGACATGACACTAAATATAGTTTCACATAACAGCACCAAAATAGAACAAGTCACCCACGCCAAGTTACTGGATGTCATCATAAATTACAAACTTAAATCTGACTAACATATCAATATGGTTGTCCAACAAAAACCCCAGAAATGATGGCCTGGCTTTGTAAATTTGCCCTATTGCAGTGACCACAGCAGAAAGGTAACTACAGCATCCCTCTTACTTCCTAGCCTGTTGTATTCATTGACAATTTTCACTATCCTTCAGAATACACTAATGAGCAAACTTGATCAGTGTTACAATATAATAAATAAATTTGCATCCAACATCCCAAACTTTACTCATTACTGCATTACCCTGCAGAACCTGAACTGACTATAATTAATATAGCACATATTACATATGCACCGCATAATGGCACTTAAAATACCATACCACTCCTAAACTCCCCAGCCATCAGCAATATAATAAAGAGGTACAAACCCAAAAGAAACCTTTAATCAAAGGACCAACACCTAATGGGAACTCAAAAATCCAACAGCTCAGATGAGGAGTCCTTATACCCAGTAATCATAGCTAAATTATAGAACAGCCTACTTACTTTTAAGACCAACCTCAGATTACATGTAAGTGATAGTAGAACTTGCAAATGTTCTGAATCTCAAAGTTAAAAATGCCCAAATTCTCATGATTTTTTCCTCTTATTTACTAAACCATTTCTTCCTAACTGGCTTTTTATTTCTTACTGAAGTAAGTTTATTGAACTCCTCCCATGAGAAACATGCACACTGAGCCAAGTGGAAGAGGGGCATTGACTACAACTCTGATCTGAGATATATAACAATAATTATCCTGTTTTTTTGGCTTATTTATACTGGTTATTGCTTCTAGCAATTTATATATAGCACTTTTTACTGCCTGCTGCATACTTTTTACTGTATTTTATTGCTATTAACTAATCTGCATGGTTAAACTAAAATTGTCGCCTTACAGTGCCTGAGAAATAAGTGTTTTACTGTAACACTGTTTGTAAAGCTTTATAGCTAGTTTCACTGGATTTCACTGTGCTCCTTTATCTGTTCAAAAACTTTCATTTTGTGGCTCACTGCTGTGATAAACATTTCTGTAGTGTTTACTGTCTAAAATAGTGTAGGCTACTAGCTTTAGTATAGTTTCCCCACCCTGTCTCCCTGTTGGTGTCTTGCTGCTGTACTTGGTGACTTTGCAGTTGCCCGCCCCTACTGTAAATTTGATCTGGGACACTCCTCCCAGTCTAGTGTCATTAGCTCATTCTACCTAATAAAGAGAGAACATCTGAGAAGGTCAACCCACTTAGTTTATTCTGTGCCTCCTTTCTCCCTTTCTTACAAAAAAAAATTGCCTGAATCTCTTTGTGTTCTGACTGTGCTTCTCAAAAACATTTTGGAAATATAGAGTATATTTTAGTGCATTTATTAAAACTGCATTTGCCTTAATATTGCTACAACTCAAGTGCTCTAGGTTGCATTGCATCTGAATTGTTTTATTGTGTTTTAGCTGCTTTTCTGTATATATAGACTTTTCTGTATATGTAGACTAGCTACTTATTCTACTGTATTACTACCTCTTAAATCGTTTTTCAGTTGTGCACTTGCCTTGCTTCATTCAAAAAGTTTTAAATTGCTAATTTTGTAGAGTTTTAATTGCATTTACTGTTTAGGGCTACACACTCAAGTGCGTTAGCCTTTTCTGTGTTTATTTACTGTATTATTGCATTGTTTAGCCTGTTTTAACCAACCCACCCCCCAAAAAAAAATACTATCTTGTTTGCTTGTTTCCCACCTTTCCTCGCTAGTATAGTCCAGATCCCAGGCTTTGCTGGTTTCAGGACTTTATTTTCTGTGTTCAGAGCTATCCAGACTTTGCTGTAGTAGAGTGAAGTCCTGCTGCTTACCAGTGGGAGTGCTGAGCATTGTACTGCCTATCTAACACTAGAGGAGTGGTTTCCAGCTCTAAAATTGTAATTTTATTAGCCATTTTGGGCTGATTTCAATCCCTTTCAATTTTCTGGCTTAAAAACACGTATATTTGTGGATTTTTCACATCGTGCAGCATCGCGGGGCTACTGTTAAACTATCCAGGTGCCAGAAAGTCTGATCTTCAAATATTCCCTTAGAACGAGCTGGTGTCTCAGTAGTAGCACTAAAATCTGAACCCCTGTGACTAGCATTTGCTCTAGAACCTGCTAGAAAGCACTAGGAAGCCTTAAACCGATACAAGCACTCAACCTTGTTAATAAGAAGAAATTAATCGTAGGCACTAAACAGCCTATAATTGCAAAGTACCTTACAAAGGTAAGGGAAAACGGCTCTTGTACTTTACAAAAAAGCACCTAAACAGGCATGTCCAAGGGTCAGCATCCGGTGATTTCTCCTGTCCACCTGGTGAATCTGGGCATACTGAGGCAATGCAGCAACTGCCTCATGTACACAGGCAACCCTCTCATCCTACCACCCAACACTACAACCTGTGAGAGATACACTTACATAGCCAAACTGGAAGCAAAGCTCTCTCCAGCCAAGATTGTGCTAGACAGTCAAGATGAGAAGGTTAACACCTGCACTACACCTCAAGCAACACATAGCCCTTCATAACCCACACCATCAACACCCACATATAACAACACTAAACCCAGATATGTGGAGGCCCTTAACATTAACCTGCCCAAGCAACAAGGACCTCCGAAGCTGAAATGCAAACAAACACTAGTCACAACCAAAGTGACACATAGCTCACAACACCAGTGTGCCACCCAACAACAGTCCCTAAGGCAAGACAGCGTACCCAACACTTTAGTCATAAGTGACTCTGTAGTCAGGCACACTGATGTCCCACTCACCAGGCTGAGCAAGGAGAAAATTACAGTCAGCTGCCTGTCAAGTGCCAGGATCCGCCACATAATGCATGCACTCAAGTCAGTCCACAACAAGTACAAATACGACTCTGTCATTGTCCATGTTGGAGTGAATGACTTGAGATGTACCTCCCTGGACTACATGAAAAGAGATATGGAAGAGGTCTTGGATCATGTGGCCCAGGCAGGTATGACCCTAACTCTGAGCAGCATCCTGCCTTCGCCCAGAATGATACCACAATATAAGGACAAAATAACTGACTTCAACAATTGGTTAAGCTTCTGGTGTCATTCAAAGGGGATCCAGTATCTGTCTGCCTGGGACAACATGATCGACAAACCACGATGCTTTGCCAGAGGTGGTCTGCACCTGTCACCCCTGGGATTCAGGTTACTGGCTAAAGCGCTTGCCACCCCTATAGTGCCTTTTTTAGGCAAGGTTCAAAGGACAAAACCACCAATGTAACAGATACAAGCATGCAAAATCTGAAGGTAATGCTACTTAATGCTAGAAGTCTAAACCTCAGAATGCACTCTCTCAAGGCCCTCCTAAAAATGGAGAACATCGATATCTATGCAGTAACTGAGACCTGGTTCAATACTCCAGAAAGCATCCCTACAATACCAGGCTACAACTCTTACCACACTTTTCGGCCACCAAACCAAGACTGAAACACTTGAGGTGGAGGAGTGTCCATATTCACCAAGGATATAGACACCTCCAAGCTAGTCACTCAACACAATGCATCTGAAATTCTCCATGTGCAACTAACACTAGGTAAGACTGCAATCCAAATTGTATCTTGCTACAGATCCCCACCATGCCCCAAGATTCTCCCTACGCCTTTCTAAACATACTGGAAAATATTAAGATACAACCAAACACCCTAATACTGGGTGATATCAACTACCCTGCCATTAACTGGGAAAACTACTCGAGTACCAACACCTTTTCCCAACAGTTCTTGGAATTCAAAAATTCCAAAGCCCTGGATCAACTAATCCATTGTCCCACCAGCACCAGAGGCTCCAGTATCCTAGACCTGGTCATTACCAACATGGGAGATAGATGCTCCACACCAATGGTTACCCCCTCATTGGTAAGATCTGACCATAAGCAAATCACCCTTGACATCCACATCCTGCCCCCACCCCCCCCCCCAGTAAGGAAACAGCCATAAAAAAACTTCTCCAAAGCCAACTTCATGCTACTTAAGTCAGAAGGGACAAACTTCATGGCACCCATGCAGACGGGAGCTGAAGGTTTGACTGCTGAATCCTACACTAAGGCACTGTATGAGCACATCCACTCTTGCATGAATCGTGCCATCCCAAATAGAACCAAGATGCTGTCCTCCAAAAAAAGTAAGCCAATCTGATGGTCCCCTGCCATAAACAAACTATACAACAAAAGGAAGAAACTGTTGCAGAAAAGAGGAAAATCCCAGGATGCAAAAAACTCCCTAACCAGCCTCAGTAAGAAGCTGAGATCCCACATAAAATCCTCCAAAGCTAGTTACGAAAATAAAATTGCCAAAGATTCCAAAGACAACCACAAGGCATTCTATAGTTATGCCAAGAATCTAAATGGCAATGCTCAGATCTGCTCTGAGCTACAACAGAATGGCATTAAATATACTGATCCCAAGGATATTGCCAGTATCCTGGTATATCGATTTAGTGCCAAATTCACCCCCTCTCACCCCCTAAAAAGCCCATCTCAATACCAAAAGATTGCCAAATTCCAGTAATTACGGCCATACAGGTTGAAACCGCACTCTCCCAAAACTAAGACTACAGCATCCATGGGAACAGATGACATCCCAGGCCGTGTACTACATGAACTACAAAATGAACTGGCACTTCACCTAAGTGTCATGTTTAATTATAGCCTCACCTCAGGCTTTGTGCCCACTGAGTGGCACACAGCAGCAGTTATCACACTCCACTGGGGGGGATCCACCTTGGATCATGGGAACTACCGTCCCATCAGTCTGATGAGCCTGATATGCAAGGGCATGGAACGCATTATCATAGAACTTATAAACAAAGACATTGGCAACTTTCAAATACTGGACCCCACCCAGTTTGGGTTCGTGAAGGGCCGATTTTGTCTCCTGAACCTAATTGACTTCTTTGAATCAGTCTCTAGAACTGTGGACGAGGGTAAGGTGGTCCACACAGCCTATCTGGACTTTGCCAAGGCCTTCGACACCATACCCCACTCTGGAATCATAGATAAACTTACTAAGCTGGGCATAAATCCCTATGTCACTTGATGGGTTGCCAACTGGCTTACTGACAGAACCCAGACTGTAAAAGTAGCTGACTCCAAATCCAGCTCCAGACAAGTGACAAGTGGAGTACCTCAGGGTTCAGTCCTGGGACCACTCTTGTTTGGCATCTACTTCTTTGAAGTACAGGCCAACACTAAGGGACTCTGGCTAACAAAGTTTGCAGATGACTGCAAACTCTGAGCCATTATTGAATCCCTAAATGATATGGATATTCTACAAAAGGGCCTTACAGAAACAGATGCTTGATGCCAGAGCCATGAGCTCAAGCTTAATGCCAAGAAATGTATAGTTATCCCCCTTGGGAAAAAACATGTACCCATGAATTACCACATAGGTGGCAGCACACTAAATATGAAAGTGTGATGAGAGACTTAGGGACACAGGTGGACAGTGGTCTCACCTTCGATAACCACATTGCCACAACAGTCAGGAAATCCTCATATGTGGCACACCTCATCACTAAGGGCTTTTCATCCAGAAAAAAGGAGGTTATTGTCCCTCTGTACTCATCCCTCATTAGACCCATTATAGAGTGCAATGCCCTGTTTGGTATGTACCTCACAAGACATCTGCAACAGCTGGAAAGGCCGCAGAAATACCTCACTAAAAGAATCACAGGCCTAAAGCAGATGCCCTATGCTGACCGTCTAAAAAAACTCCAGCTATACTCTGTGGCATATCGTCTACTCAGAGGCGATCGCTGTTTAACATACAAGGCCATGTCAATCCCTGAGATGTTGAACATGCTCCACTTAAAGAAATCCCAATCCCTCAGAGCCACACGCTCCAGGGATCTAAACCTTGTCATCACAATGAACAAAACATGCTCGAGGGATATGTTCCTGACCCAGAGACTCCCCAGACTCTGGAATAGACTGCCCGTACATGTCAAGCAGAGCACCTCCTTGGCCCTCTTCAAAAGGAACCTTGATGATTGGATGGGAAATAGGAAATTCACCCCGGGGATCACGTCAGCCACCCTGCTAGACAGGGGTCCAGGGAAATAAATATCGTGGGAAGAAATATCCGTGGAATTGTTTGGCTAGGCTTGTATAGGCCCTAGGGCTGATAGCCTAGCACCAACCTATGAACCTATGAACCTATAGGCACTGCTGCTCTTTAACCAGCTTACAAATCAGCATGAATGTAGATACATATCATATTACCTTAACTACCAAACTTTGATAATGTCTACTGCTTAGTGTTGTAAACATTTATGCTGATAATTTCCTGTTTCAGTGTTATTCTGTGACATGCACCGGTCACTTCTTAGAACTTACTGCATTTCATCTTTGTGTCATATTTACTGTTTAATCAATTTTAATGAATTTAAGTATTTTGTGCACACTTTCCTTTAGAGCATGTTTAAATGTGGTAATGCTAGGCATCTACTGTTTCTTGGGGCTTATCACCACAGGCATCCACTAAAAACGGCCATTGGAAATGTCAGACACTCACAGTAAACAAAAGCAAATAAATAAATAAATAAACCTGTTAAACTGAGTAAAGTGTACTGCTCAGTTCTGACAGATGTTTATAAATACTCAGAAGCATTGCTAGGGTGGGGTGAAGGGGGCAGTTGCCTGGGCACAGGGTGTTAGGGACACAATCAGCAAGATGTGAAGGATGGACAGTATAGCATGAGGGCATTAGGACCTTAGGAGGGAAGGAGCGCAAGATTGGAGGACATACCACTTCTCTCTCTCTCTCTGTCACTCTCTCTCTTACATGGAGCATGGTGATGCTTTATGAGAGAAGGAAGAAGTGCTAGAATTGGAGAATGGACCTTTTTTTTTTTTTTTTGCTCTCACACACAGTCTGAGGGTGATAGAACCTCATTTGCAAGGAAGGAGTGTTAGATCGAAGAGCAGACCTTTCCTTTATCTGCCTAGCACTGATGGGTCCCAGAAAGGGAAATGGTCCTGGGTGCTAAATGATTCAGCTACAGCTTAGTGAACACTTTCCACTTTGTCTCACTGTACCCTACTAAGATGATTGGAGCAATTTAAATAAATCAACTATAAAATGAACTTGTGTGTGTGTATGTGTGTGTGCGTGTGTGCGTGTGTGTGTGTGTGTGTGTGTGTGTGTGTGTGTGTGTGTGTGTGTGTGTGTGTGTGTGTGTACAATATGATAATAGTAGTGCAGTGGTGCAGCGTTAGCATTGTTACCTCACAGCAAGAGGTTCTCCAGTTCCATTATCGGCTGAAGTGCCTTCTGTGTGGAGTCTGCATGCCCTCCCTGCATTTGTGTGGGTTTTCTCTGGGTGCTCTGGTTTCACCCCAGATTCCAACGACAATTGTCTGGAGCATTTCTCCGCTGAAAATTGGCTTTGTTCCAAGTTGGACTTTCCCAGTAAACAAATGTTAAATAAATAAAATCTGTGAAAGACTTTTGAAAAGGTTCTGTTAGAGACTGAAGGTAGCATGGCATATAGCACCAGTGCAAGTGCAAATAAATTAAAAAAAGACAGAGTGAGATGAGAAGCTCAGGTTCCTGTTGGAGATGGCAGGAGACGGGAAAGAAATTATGCCTTCTTGAATTTTCCAAAGCTGGAGGGACTGGAGTGCCATGCTTTTGGGAGCAGGCTGCTCTACAGTCGTTCTGGAGATGTTAGAGCGACAAGACAAGCTAGGTAGGCAGATGTGCTGGTAGGTTTGCTACCCTTGAGCCTGAGACAAGGTGTTTTCAAGACCATGCAAGATAGACAGCCCAGATTAAGACCTATACTGGCTACTCATCTTAACGAGATAGGCCTAATACAGGCAAGCTGGTTGTAAAATATTGAGCAGTTATGGCAGCTCCCTGGTCCAAAGCTTCCTGCAACTTTCATTCACCAGCAAGGTAAGACAAAACACCTGTTAGCCCTAGCTTGAGGGTACAGTATGGTAGATTCAGGTAATATAAGAATTCATGAAGGATGTCACCATGCTGCTGGAATTTATTTATTTATGTATGTATGTATGTATGTATGTATGTGTGTTTGCCTTCTAGGGTAGAGCACTGATCTCCCTGTATCTTTTTCATACTCAGTCCGGGAGCTGTGTCTGGTTAAATGACTTGCTTAGAGTCACACAGTTAGGTACTGGAGAACTGCAAATGGGAATTGTAAAATTAGATTGGTAATGGGAATTGCAAAAAAAAAAAAGGAAAGATAAGGTTAGAATGAAGGCAGTCTACATGTAGATAGCTGAATGGGCAGAAGAGAACATCTAAATCAAACAGACATGATGCAAGGCTTACATTTGGCTTATGAGTGAGCAAGATTCTAGTGCAATTTATGAAATGTAGTTTCTGCCATCTTTGCAAAATAATCAAGTCTGTGCTATCTCAGAGCATTCCTTTCGCTATGATATACAGCAGTCCTGGAGTTAGTATAATGGGAGTATTGACTCTGTGGTGTAAAGGGAAGAAGTCCTGCTTGCATCCCAGGTGACCTGTGATATGATAACATGCCCAGGCTCTGGAGAAGCTGATGACGGGAGGAAGAATAATGAAAGGACTGTACCCAATTGCCTATCTCAGGGGAGGAAAAGGGACCAAGGTTCAGTGAAGGAGATGCCTTCTGTGTTGCTGATAGTACCATAGATCACAGTGGAGAAGATGTCAGGCCAGAGGAGGTGGAGATGTTGAAGTAGTGATGTGCTATTGCTGAGGCAGTGTCTGACCATATAGTATCCCACAGCATGCTCCATGAGGTTGGGGCCCACAGATAAGCAAATCCCAGCAGATATGAGGAATTTCACCTCACTGGCTATGCCTCATTCAACTTTGAATCCTGCATGAGGGAGTTCAGGTATAAATGCCATCAAGGTGCAGTATGATACGCTCATCTCACTTCAACTGATCCTCAACCCTGGCAGGGAACATGGAATAATGAACCAATTAAGTGGCTGGGATGGTAAGTTGATAGTCAGTAGGACAAAGCTAAAAGGCAAAAAAATCTACCTAATAGAGGTGTGAGGAACATAACCCTCTATGTCAAGGCTTACAAGGAGGCAACAAACTGCAAAAATGCTTTAATAATGTTAGTGCAACTTTTGCATTTTGACCTTTTCATTACATGTTGCTGTTTTGAGTGCTGAACACTCAGATTTTAGGCATTAGTAATGAAGTTACACAGAGAGGTATACCTTAATCACTAAAAAATATATCAGCTGGATGAAAATCAGAGAGAGACTAAGACACAGAGACAAAGATGATATTTGGGCATAGTCTACAGCTGCAGAGATTTGAAAAAGATACGGAAATTTCATCTGAAAGAGCTAAGGCAGTAAGGCATACCCTCTCCCTTCCTTCCATTTCCAGGAGACATAAGTTAGCAAGAAGGGAAATACAACATTAAGCCAAGTAGAAAAAATGTGATCTGATGTATTACAGTGTATATAATACTGTATTGGTTGCAATGATCCGAAAATGTTGTTTAAAAAGTTATTTGAGTCTGAAGGTATGAAAGCTTGCAACTTTCTATAAGTGCAGAGGGTGATAATGGTAAACCTGTGTGCATATATACACATATGCATTTGTGTGTGTGTGTGTGCGTGTGTGCGTGTGTGCGTGTGTGTGTGTGTGTGTGTGTGTGTGTGTGTTTGTGTCTGTGAGTGCATCACTGTGAGTCAAGGCAGAAGATTTCTAAAGGTAGCACACATTCTCTCTGTTTCTGCCTCCGTCTCTCTTTCACAGAGACATATACACACACACGCACACACGCACACACATACACACACACACACACACACACACACACACACACACACACACACGCACGCACGCACACACACACACACACACACACACACACACACACACACACACATACTAACACATATTCATATGGGTAGTAAGATAAAAATCAGAAAAAAAAGTATGTGTAGTCAACTATGCCAGATGCTGTGATCTGCAAAAGATTTTTAGGAGTTCCTTCAAGGTAATAAAAGTAGCAAGACCTATCTCTTCCATATTTAGTCAAACTGTCTCCTTAAGATTAATACAATGCTCAGAGCCCATGCTAACCCTAAAGGAACCTGCATACAGACTTTACACCTAAACTTTCACTTGCATTGCATTGTTAAACCTAATTTATTTCGCAGACAGAGAATAAATCCCCAAACTGTCCCACCATAACAATATTATCCACAGCTTTTGAGCTGTGTTTAAGATTATGCATACGACTGTAATTATACTAGAAATGTGTTTAGTGTTAGGGATCACATTAGGACCACCATGTGGCAGACAAAGCCTATAGTCAGGGGCAGTAGATAGTTTCACCATATGCTGCACTTGGGATTCATTGTGTGCAGCTTAACAGCCACATGGGAATGATTCCTCAATTTTCATTGATATGGGATTGTTAGGCTTTGAGATTTCCCAGTGAACCTCAGTTTGTAATCTAATTTTTTTTTCTTACCTGAAACTTAAGGGACCAGGAAAAGGTGCTTGATGATAAAGGTTGTTTTTATTATTATTAAATATTTATATATTTGTTAACATCTAAGGGCTGACATGTGGATTGCTCCATGACATAGGTAGACAGGTACATGGAACAGTGAAATACAGCAAAAACTATGGTTGATAAATTCAGAAAATAGAAGAGAAAGTATTTAATAAAACTCAACAAATTTGAATGTCACAATAAATGCTCAGTGAATAGACTGAGTATAAGAGTATCATACTTTATATAAATATGAAATGTCAAAGTCGAAAGAATAAACTAATTCAAATTGAAATGAAGACTGCCTTATCAAGAAGCTTATTAAATAACATACAGATGCAGTAGATGTGGTCTAACTTCTACGAGATGGATATTTAAACCAAATTCACTAGAACTATGTTCCACATGAAATCCAGATCATGCTAGCTTGCTCATTAGCCTTTGTTAGAAAATATATAAATGTCGATAAATGTCTTTGAGGCATTATTTATTACACTAAGCATTTGTAAAGCTAATCTGATGAGGCATTACATCACAATGAATATGTGGAAAGCTAACTTTAACTACATATTAAGCACGGCTTCAGCTATTTAGAGTAAAATCAAACATTTCAGCACATTTAAAATGCCTTTCAGTAAATTAAATTTTTAGACGTTGATATCATGTTAAACATTAAAGCAGTCTGTTTTGCTGTCCGATTTCTTCAACATCTTCCATATGTGGATAATTTAACAAATCTATTTACACTGGACATCTGATCTCTTGTTTTGGGACACTTCTTGCTGCACTACAGCTCCAGGACTCTCTGTCTACAACTCATGATGTTCTTGTTTCCCTCAGTCTTTTTTTTTCCTTAGGGACAGGATTTGTTATGACAGTTCTGACTGCTGTTATTCCTGAGACTCTAATTTTAACATATTTGTTTCATGTAAATGTTAATGATTTCTCCTATAGCTTACCATCTTCCCAACATATAATAGAGATGTTGTTTCAAGTGTTTTACTAACAGCTTCAGCCTTTAGGTTCCAGCTGCAGGCTTTCCCATGGCTTTGGAATTATTCTTTAGTCAGCAAATTGTAAATCTGGTTGTCCTCTATCATTTATACTGTAGTACTATTTTTGTCTGTCCAGGAGTCTTTCCAGCACTTCTTTATATTGATTCTCAAGGAATTGCAATGTACCTGAAGAAAGTAATCTTTAAAGCTTTTTACCTATCAACAATTGATCAAGAGAGAGACTGAGCTCCTGCAGTGGAGGATTCCTATATTCCAAAATGGTGAAATCGCAGTCCTCCTGACTTTTGCTAATGCTCTTTCTCATAAGATTCATCACACTTTGCATAATATTTCAAATGTGTCCAATGGAATATGGGTAATGTAAACTATATCTAATATACTTCAATTTATATTCAGGCATAAATCCTTTGAAATCTGGACTTGTGACAGTGGAATATTGCCACATATGAGAACATCAGAAATTTCTGGTCTAAAAAGTATAGACATTAACGTCCTAGTTACATTTGCACTTGCTGGATTTGTCAGTGTCAGTAGTTTAGGGAACTTCAAATAAGCATCCTGGCAAATAAGATATACTACTTATTGGAGATGGAACAAATATGCACCCAGTCTGTTCAAAGAATTATCTAAAACTAGGCAAGGTACCATTTCTTCTTTTTACTGTTAGGATTTGCACAGTGGATAGCACAGCTCTATACTACTCCATTTATATGAGTCATCATTCCAGGCCAAACCCGTATGTATCTTGCTCTTTGCAAAATGTCATTTGCATGTTTTATTCATGTATCCACTATGGCATTTGTGTTCTCAACTAACGTGAAGTTTTATTTTATATGCTTTGAAAAATTGTCCCTAGTCTCATCTTATTCCTTCCTTGAAAGAAAAATAAGGATGACTTTCTGTACTAACTGATAAATTTTGCAAAGGCCATTCATTTATTACATCTTCTAGTAGCTGTGTTTCTAAGTCCACATGACAACACCGCTGAAATTCTTTTACATTATTCTATCATATGCCTTAACCAGTGCATCTGTTGTTCTAAATCCTTGGTTGGTCTGTAATTTACTTTAAGGTCATACAAATACAAAAATGCAGCATCAACAACTACAGTGTACTGCAATAAACAAGATTAATAATAATAATAATAGTAATATAGTAGGACTTCACACAATGAGCTGGTTAGTAAGCACTATTTAAATACCACTCGGTCGTAATCGCATGGAAAAAAATATCAATCCATTGAATAAAATTACTACAAAACACAGTAGCATATATGACCTAATCTCAAAATTCTACATTTTATTGCAGGTTTAATACTAATATATTCTATTTGCCATTGTAATCTTTGCTACAAGAACGTCTACAAAAATTATCCCCTCTCTAGCCACTGGGATATACTTTGCCCAAAACAAAAGACTTTCTCAAATCCTATGTCTCAAGACAGAATTTGAGATAAGGTCACATACACAGCAATGTGTTTTATAGTATTTTTAAGTAATGGTTTGCTGACTGGCTATTATATGCCATGCAATGTATTTTGAATGATGTTTTAAAAGTTCTTGCTAAATAAATTAATTGTATGTTCAAGTCTGAATTATTGAGGGAAAAAAGCCATTTGCCTGAGTTGGTGGTAGCTCAGGTGGATATAAAAGATCCATTGGCACTTATTAGAAAGATTAAGGGAATATCCATGGCACCCTGGGCAGACTCTCCCTAGTCAGTATGAATATCATCTTAGGTCTCCCCTAAAAATAAGTCATAAGCCTAGTGGAACTAATCTGTTCAACAAAACATAAGAAAAAAAAATAAACAGTCATCATAGTTTTAAAAATAACATTTCCATCTGGATGTGTAGTACTTTGTGTGTTTTTATTATGTTAATATCATATATCCATAGACCAAGTAAAACCCTTTGCTATTTCACATGCCTTACAGAATAACTTTCTAGTATGCTTAGATAGGATTTGCGATTTCTTTCTAACTGATCTTATTTGTCATAAACAGATTCTCAAAATTCTTTACATTCATACATAATTGCTAAGTTTCTTACATTAAGACATCTCTTCTGTGCCCCTATAAATGGTTTTGAACCCCATGTATTTGTTTGCTTCCAAGTAGAATTGTAGTACAGCATTCTAACAGGCATCTGCTTGCAATGCAGCTACCTTATTCAAGTCACAGTATTTGAGTTTTACTGTTCATAGCTCCATTTCCAGGTTACAGCTTGCAGGAATACTTTTCTTATAACTATTTCAAATTCTCAGACGTATTTGATATACTTTGCAAGATAATGTGCCATTCCAAGAAGTACCTGTAATACATTTTTGTTTTCTGCTCCTGACATTTGCACGATTGCTTGGATTTTCTTTCAGTTAGGTTTCAGTCAGTTTGGTGTAAGAATATGACAACTATTTCAGACTTGTCACTTTTATTTTACGTCTTTTCATATTTGATATAAAATTATGCTCTGTTAATATATTCAGCAACTGGATCAGTCTCTTATCATGTTATTTGTGTTCAAATCTACACCGATAGATCATCAATTATGTATAGGATATCTATTAAGCATTCCATTATATGAGCAACCATTCCTTGGAATTCCTCAGGTGCTGAAAAATAAAAAAAACATTCTAAGGAAACTGATCCTTCTTTATGGTGTATTAACTTAAAGTTGAAGCTATGGTCATCTAGTTGTATTTGTCTAAAATTGGTTTGCATCTATTACTGAAAAGAACTTATCATTTGACATTCATCAGAAGATTTCTTCAGCTGTAAGCAATGTCTAATTTTCTCTTTTGATCATTTTACTCTGATACTGTGGCTCAATATAAATGTTAATTTTATCTTTCTTTGCACAAATGACCATATTATTTATCCACTCTGTTTGCTGTGCTTGTTACTTAATGTTATTCACAGTCTCTATTCCTTATTTCCTACTCAGCTTTACTCCTCAAAACTATACATGCTTTCAGGGAGCAAAAGTCACTGGTGTGTCATTGGATTTTATTTTATTTGATACTATCCTGGCAAGCTTCCTCAGTTCAGGAAAAAAAATCACTGCAATCATGCAGAATGTCTATGTCATGCCTCTGCAAGATATTGGGGAGATTTCAGTGACTATTTGAGTGATTTTGAGCACATATTTTGATTTTACAATGTGAATTAGTATCAGCATTCATACAGCCTGATTAGCCATATCACAGAAGATACTAAGAGAATATCCTTTAAGTGATAGTATTTGAAAAAAGAGTCTGTACTGAAACTTTTTGCACTCATGCCTGGAGAAAGAATGTATGTACACCCATTCACCTAGTGTGTTGTTGTGACAGTAGATGGGGTCAGGTTGCTGTTGAACTACAATGACCAGTGGATGAATACATTGCAGAACAGTAATATACCTGCAATAAAGAAAAATAAATGTATCAACATCTTATAACTCCAAATTACTGGACAATGGTGTAGCTGAGAGCCTCATGGGTCACGCCATAAGGATCTCATGGGGAGAGTGCTTTCTAGGAGTATTAACTGCACTATAAATGCTGAACAGTAGTAGACGCAAAACCTTCGGCCACTTAAGGCCAGTCTCCTCACAAAACTTTGCAGTTCGAGTTTTTAAAGTCTGATTCATTCTATCAACATTTCCTGAAGCCTGGGGTCTGTGCCAGCAATGATATTGTGTGTTTACTTTCAAGATCTTACACATTTCCTGTATTATCTGATTAGTAAAATGAGTTCCTCTATTCAATTGAATACAACAAGGTACTCCAAGCCTGGGAATGATTTCTTTCAACAGTTTTTTGGTGACAGCAATCACATAATTTCTAACTCAGGGATAACTTCAGCCCATCTGAAAAAGCCTCTACAATTACTAAAACATACCTAAACTTCTGATGCTTCCATAACCAAAATGTTCCCATGGCTTCTTTAAAGACTGTGTGGGATCAGCAACACTCCTTGGCACATTCTATTAAACACAGACTGTACAAGTGTTTACAAAATGCTAAATGACTTTGGATATGTAAGGGCATACCAATCAGTCAAAATGTGTCTTATTAATTTATTTTTCCCCAGATGGGAGGGAATGTAGCAAGCCCATACTTAATGGACTAGAACAGAATGTGGGGCTACTAGTCTTCCATCTGAATAGTATCATAACAAGTCTGGGGAGTGGCTACAACTGTCATATAGCCACCTTACATTTTCAGAGACATCAGCTTGATTTTGAAAAACAACACTTCCTGCAAATAAACAGGTACACTAATTACTTGTAATGGCTGCAATAAGAAACCTTGAATAGGACAGGACAATGTAGCCTCTCTGGCTGCCATATCAGCAAATGCATTTCCCTTTGAAATATAAGAATCATCAGTCTTATGGGTGGTACACTTGACCACAGTTCTTTCCCTTGGTAATAAAAGTGCATTTAAAGTTCATGAACAGGAACATAATTTTTAATAAGAGTTTCTGCTGATGTATTGCATCCTATCACCTTCCAAAATATCCCAAAATCATGAAATGTGAGTTTGTAAAAATAGTGGCTGCTTTGTCCTTTGCTAATTTACATGAGTCAGTGATGGCTATGAGTTCAGTTATATGTTCAGAGATATTTCCATTCAACTTCCCAGTCAAAAATGCTTGATTTGTGGTACAAAAAAAAAGTGTCACTATTAATGAGCCATCTCTTCTTTGGATGCAAGACCCATTTTAATAAAAAGTAACTCAGAATTCAGCAACAGGACATCTTTTAAATCTGATCTAGTAGGAAGCACATGGTTAACAATGAACATGCAATCATGAGGCTCTCCTTCATCAACTATAGGGATTAAAGAAGCAGGATTAAGAGGAAGACATCTGACAATATGCAAAGAAGGATTTTTAAGCAATAACAATTCATATTTAGACATCTAGAGGCTGACAAATACTGTGCTTTAGTTTTAAATAACAATGCCTGGACTGTGGACCTGGCCACAAAAGTCTTGTAGAAATGTATAAAATAAAAGTGATCTGACCACCACAGTAGTTTGCAACATCTTTAATATAAACAAATATTTAAAACATGCAAAAATACAATAAAAAACAAAGATGATAGATAATATCAATATGTGGCAGGTCAGATACAGATTTGCTGTGTCCAGGACTGTTTGTGAGCTCCTAAGCCCCCCCCCTCCCCCCACTTAACTGGGGTTAAACTATTCCTGGTGCCATAAAGTCTATTTTTCAAAATTTCCCTTGCAACTAGCCAGCTTTTTAGTTTTAGCACTCATCTGTTTCTTTGATCACAGCACTTGTTCAGAACTCATTGTAAGCACCAAATAAGTTACAAATTACTACAGCACTCAACTTTCCTCACTTGTCTAGAGGAAAACAGTTTTTAGTACTTAATAAATAAGCACCTATTCAGGCATGTCTAAAGGTCAGCTCCCGGTGTTTTCTCATGTCTACCTGATGAATCTGGGCATCTTGGGACAATGCAGCAATTGCCTCATGTACACAGACAACCCCCTCCTCCTACCACCCAACACTACGACCTGTGAAAGATGCACTTATATAGCCAAACTGGAAGCAAAGCTCTCTTTACCAAAGACAGGCCTAGACAGTCAAGTGGAGAAGGTAAACACTTGCACCGCACTACACTCATCACATAGTCCCTCAAAACCTACACCACCAAAACACACACACAGAACCACAAAACACACACCTACATTCATGGAGGCTCTCTGTACTAATCTGCCCAAACAACAGAGACCTCCAAAGCAGAAATGCAAGCAACCTCCACCCCCCCCAACACAACCCAAATGACACATAGTCCACATACTCAGTGTGCCACTCAACTACGGCCCATAAGGCATAACGTACCCAACACTCTAGTCATAGGTGACTCTATAGTCAGGCACACTGATGTTCCACTCACCAGGCTAAACAAGGAAAAAGTTACTGTCAGCTTCCTGTCAGGTGCCAGGATCCGCCACATAATGCACGCACTTAGGTCACTCCACAACAAGTACAAATATGACTCTGTCATTGTCCATGTTGGTGTGAATGACCTGAGACGTACCTCCCTGGACTACATGAAAAGAGACATGGAGGAGCTCTCTGATCTTGTATCCCAGGCCGGTATGACCCTAGCCCTGAGTAGCATTCTGCCATCACCCAGAATGACACCACAGTACAAGGACAAAATGATTGACTTTAACAATTGGCTAAGTTTCTGGTGTCATTCTAAGGGAATCCAGTATCTGTCTGCCTGGGATGACATGATCGACAAGCCACGATGCTTTGCCAGAGATGGCCTGCACCTGTCACCCTTGGGATTCCGGATACTGGTAAAGGCTCTTGCCACCCCTATAGTGCCTTTTTTAGGCAAGGTTCAAATGACAAATTCACCACCGTAACAGGTACTAGCAAGTAAAATCTGATGGTAATGCTACTCAATGCTAGAAGTCTAAACCTCAAAATGCACTCACTGGAGGCACTCCTTAAAATGAAGAACACTGACATCTGTGCAGTGACAGCGACCTGGTTCAAAGCTCCAGAGAGCACCCCCTGCATTACCAGGCTATAATTCATACCACACCTTTCGGCCACCAAACCTGGACCAAAACACTAAAGGTGGAGGCGTATCCATATTCATTAAGGATATCCACACCTCCAAGCTAGTTGCTCAGCATAATGCATCCGAGATTATCCAAGTTCATCTAACTCTGGGCAAAACCACAATCCAGATTGTAGCTTGCTACAGACCCCCCACCATGCCCCAGGATTCCCACTCCTCTTTTCTTGATACACTGGAAAATATTAAGGTACAACCCAACACTCTAATAATGGGTGATTTCAACTACCCTACCATTAACTGGGAAAACTACTCATGTACCAACTCTTTTGCTCAACGTTTTCTGGAAATCATCAATTCCAACGCTTTGGATCAACTTATGCACACCCCCACCAGAGGCAGCAATATCGTAGACCTGGTCATCATCAACATGGGTGACCGGTGTTCCACACCAGAGGTCAGTTCCTCGTTGGTCAGATCTGACCACAAGCTAATCACCCTAGACATCCACATCCCCCTCCCACCCCCCATTAGGAAAACAACTGTAAAAAATTTCTCCAAAGCCAACTTCACACTTCTTCAGACAGAAGTGGCAAACTTCAGGACACCCATGCAGATGGACAATAGAGGCACGACTGCTGAATCCTACACAAATGCACTTTATAAGCACTTACACGAGTGCATGGATCGTGCTATCCCTAACAGAACCAAGATGCTATCCTCCAAAAAAAGGAAGCCAATCTGGTGGTCTTCTGCCATAAACAAACTCTACAACAGAAGAAAGAAACTGTTGCAAAAAAGAGAAAAATCCCACGATTGGAGGAACTCCCTGGTCAGCCTAAGTAAGAAGCTGAGATCCCTCATAAAATCCTCCAAAGCTAGTTATGAAAACAAAATTTCCACTGATTCTAAAGACAACCACAAAGCATTCTATAGCTATGTCAAAAATCTCAATGGCAACACTCAGATCTGCTCTGAGTTACAGCACAATGGCGCTAAATATACAGAACCAACTGATATTGCCAACATCCTGGCAGATAGGTTCAGTGCTAACTTTACCCCCCCTCTCACCCCCTAAAGGGCCCATCTTTATACCGGAAGAATGCGAAGTTCCTGTAATCACGGCTGCAGAAGTAAAAACTTCACTCTCCAAAGCCAAGAACACAGCATCCATGGGACCTGACAACATCCCAGGCTGCCTTCTACATGAACTACAAAATGAACTGGCATCCCACCTAAGTACCATGTTCAATCATAGCCTCACCTCAGGCTTTGTGCCCATTGAATGGCGCACCGCAACAGTTATCCCACTTCACAAAGGGGGGGGGGGCACAACAGACCCCAGGAACTACCGCCCCATTAGCCTGATGAGCCTTGTCTGCAAGGCCATGGAATGTATCATCATGGAACTCATAAAAAAGACGTTGGAGATCTCCAAACCCTGGACCCTACACAGCTTGGGTTTGTAAAAGGCAGATCATGTCTCCTAAACCTGATAGACTTCTTTGAAGTAGTCACCAAAGCCATAGATGAGGGTAAGGTGGTTCACACAGCCTATCTAGATCTCTTCAAGGCGTTCAACACCATCCCCCACTCTGGAATTATAGATAAACTCACTAAACTAGGTATAAATCCCTATGTCACAAGATGGGTTGCCAACTGGCTCACTGAAAGAACCCACACTGTGAAAGTAGCAGACTCCAAATCATACTTCAGACCAGTGACAAGTGGAGTACCGCAGGGTTCAGTCCTGGGTCCTCTCCTGTTTGGTATCTACTTCTCTGAAGTACAGGCTAACACAGAAGGTCTTTGGATAATTAAATTCACAGATGACTGCAAACTAGGAGCCATAAATGAAACTCCTAACGATGTGGACATCCTACAAAAGGGCCTCACTGAGACAGATGCCTGGTGTCAAAGACATGGTCTCAAGCTCAATGCCAAAAAGTGCATTGTCATCCCCTTTGGTAAAAATTCTGTACCCATGAACTACCACATAGGTGGTAGTCTACTTAACACCGAAAGTGTGATAAGAGACCTTGGGACACAGGTGGACAGTAGTCTCTCCTTTGATAATCACATTGCCAAAGTGGTCAGGAAATCCTTCTACGTGGCACACTTCATCACAAAAGGTTTCTCATCCAGAAAAAAAGAGGTCATTGTTCCCCTCTACTCATCACTCATTAGACCTATTATAGAGTACAATGCCCCTTTTGGTATGTACCTCATAAGACATCTACAACAACTGGAAAGGCTGCAAAAATAACTCACAAAGAGGATTACTGGCCTCAAACAGATGCCTTACGCAGACCGTCTCAAAAAACTCCAGCTTTACTCCGTCGCATATCGCCTACTCAGAGACAATCTCTGCCTAACATACAAAGCTATGTCAAACCCAGAGCTGTTGGACATGCTCCACTTAAAGAAATCCTAATCCCTCCGAGCTACACGCTCTAGGGACCTAAACCTTGTCACCACAATAAACAGAGCATGCTTGAGGGATAGATTCCTGTCCCAGAGACTTCCCATACTCTGGAACAGACTACCTATTTATGTCAAACAGAACTCCTCATTAGCACTCTTCAAGCAAAATCTTGATGATTGGATGTGTAATAGGAAATTCACCCTGGGGATCACTTCTGTGGTTCTGCTTGACAGGGGCACAGGAAAATAATTTTCTTGGGTGGCGAAAGCCAGGGTACATTTTTGGCTAGGCTTGTATAGGCCCTAGGGCCAATAGCCTAGTACCTACCCATGAACCTATGAACCTATGAAGAGCTTTCGAGGTGAAAACACCACTTCCTTGGACCATTAATATTCATCACAATGAATTAACCAATTATAGTCGCACAGCCTTATATCTAACAGCCAATGAATGATGGAAAGGACTGCAAAGTCAAACACTCATTGGACCACAGTGTATACATTTTGATTAGTACTTAATATTTTTGACATAACTAATGACACAGTTAAAAATGGAATGGTAGCAACAAATCAAAAAACAGCTGGCAAAATCACAGCAACCATTCTTCATTGGATAAAACCAAATATCCAGTAATTGGAAAGACATGAAGGAATTTTTACATAACTTATATTCCTGGTATACCAAAGTTGTTGGATATAGCAACATTATATTTGTTGCTGTGGATGTCATGTCATGTCATCAGTGAAGATAACAGATGAAAACTTGTAAAGACTTTGACTTATACAGGATATTTTTTCAAGTACAGAAGATCAGGAGTAGTCATTGAACAAACAGTAATGGCTGAGTGAAGTTAGTAATGGTCTAGTCTGCGGTGAGTCTCATTATTATGGGAAATCGTAATTTCACCTGTGGCTTGAGGCCTGTGTGACCCTTATGGACAGATGCATTTTGTCCATGCCGTAAGTCACAGACATATACCAAAACCATTCTAGGCTGTGGGCAATGATAATTAGGAAATCTGAGGCATGAATAGCTAGGCTGATAAAGGCTCAAGGGCCATTATCCTAGTAACCTCCTTTAATCCTATGATCCTATGACTCACGTAAATAGTAACCTGGCTTGGACTAACGTGTCTAAGGTAGCAAGAAAATATTCTGTGTCACTTAACGTATAAGTAATGGTATTGTATCTAGGTCCAGGGAAATCATCACAAAGATAATAAGATATAGAAAAGAAAAAAATAAACACTATTTATTTTTTTAAAAATTGCCCAAGACATAAAAACAAGTCAGGATTCAATAACTTATTTTTTATCAAATCTTCTAGATGTAACTATGAACTCATCTTGCGCTTGAATGATAAAGCAGTAATAAAGTATTCTTTAGTTACGTCAGAAAAGTAAAAATGAATAATTGTGAATGTGATATGTTATTCATAAACAATGATGTGATCACCCAGCCACAGGACATTCCAAATGAGCACGCAGAAAAATTCCGAACAGGCATCACAGTAAAAAGACATATTTTTGAGTAATATAAAGGTTAGGGAAACACCCCATATAAAATTAAATACAGAATAACTGCTGCTGCAAGTAAAATTAGCAACTCAAGTGCCATGGGTCCAAACAACGTACCTGGTGGTTTACTACATATTACCAAGGAAAATTTCACTAAACCCTATCAAACATTTAAAAAAACAGCTAACGTATGGACACATTCCTGACCTATGGTGGCTGTATTGGTATCACTTTAGAAAACGGAGTCATGTATAAAGTCATATTGACATATATAATGGGTCTAATACAAACTAACATAGGAGACCTACATTGTTTAGACTTGAAACAGTTGAGGTTTTTTAATGTCAGATATTGACTTTTGAATCTTGCGGCATTCTTAGGCTCATAGGTAAATACTAGACAGTCTATACACTGTTATGTGTAGGGGATTGAGAGGGTGGCTTAACGGTTAAGGTGTTTGCCTTACAAATACAAGGTACAGAGTTTGAGTCTCACAAAGGATAATTGGCTATGCTTAAAATGACTCGCAAGGGCATTTAGCTTAGTACTAATCTAGGAACCTATGAACAAATAACATTATAGCAACCAAAGGAGAAAAATCTACCTTCTGCCTGTGAGGTAAAAAAGAAAACACAAAGCCTGTTTTGCATGGCAGAAAATCCTACCAGCAACATGAGTTCCATATGGTTCAGTTTGGCCACCCTGCTACCAGAACTAGACCTTGCCCTGTACAGTGACACTGATAAGCTATTGGCAATGGGAGCTTTCATAGCACCACATCTCCTCATTATCACGTTATAGTAGTAAGTCTGCATGCCAAATGACTGTGAAATCTTTATAAATCATAGTCAGGCATGATAGTGGAGCATAGTGGAGTAGGAAAAAATATTTAGAAAGATATATAACCTATACTATACTTCACAGCTTTTTCTTACTGTGGTATTCTATGAAATGTCAGTGGTACAACAGGTAATTGGAAGGTCAGAAGGCTGTGGGTTCTTTTCCCACTCCAGCTGGATTTCTGACAATGCAACGCACTCAGTCTAACCTCTTTGGATCCTTGCAGGGTTCTTTTTTCATACCTATTAGTTTTCCAGCACACCTTAAGTTTATTTCTCATTTTGTGTGTTCATTTGACTTGCACTTGTACTCGCACATTTATTTCTCAGTTAATTCTTCTAATTCTGTACTAACTGCATGCCTCTACACATATCCGCAGCTTTTCATACAATCATGCCTGTTTGCTTTAATAACTTGTCTTTTGATTAATTATTCCTTATGCCACAAACAAATTATTTTGTCTCAGTTATTAAAGAATCATGTCACTCATCATATTCACTCGTTTTGTTTTTTTTCTTCAGTTCAGTAAAGCAACTACAGTTTTTGATAGGACGTTGTGTTGTGTTCTTGTTAAGAATAAATGTTTAATATTTACTTATATTTTCTTGACCAGGTTAGCCCCACTTGGCTAGTGGCCTCTTTTCAAAGGAGACCGGAGATTTTATTTGTACTGCGAGGTGAAACTGGCCAGGGAATCAGGGTACTTCCCTATTCTTATCGATAGGTGCCATAGGATCTTTACATCCAGCTGAGCTACCACCAACTCAAGCAGATGGGACCTTGGTTTAACATCACATCCAAAGGTAGAAAATGGCAAATTCACTCTAGGCTCTCAGTAATTCCTGAAATGCTGTTTAAGTGACACAATGTTGTTTTCATTGTCTAGAAAGAGCACAGAAGCATTATTATGTCTAAAATACCAGGTACAAAAATAGGCTGTTATCAGAAGTAGACTGCATGGTCTTCAGTGAAAAACAAATACTAACAGTAGTTGGGAAAGTGTATAGTATCCATTGCAAAACAAAATACCTCCTAGAAAATATCTGTGTAGCATACTTCTGTCTAATATACAGAAAACAATCATCTTATTTCAAAGTGAACAAAACTGAATTATTCAAATGGCACATAAGTTATATTGCTAAACATGCCCCTTATTATGGCTGTGAGTATCTAAGAAAATCATTTATTGATTTTCTCTGTAGCAATTATATTTGTGTAGCTCAAACAAATATCTCAACAACTCGGACACCTCAGCATAAGAAAAAAGAAAGAGAGAGCTAAATGAATTCCTCACCAAAAGAAGACACATAATCTGGTTATCATACATGACTAAGTATCAGATGTATAATCTCGCTCGCTATAGTCAGGTGACATATATCTAGACATGGAAGAAAACATACATCCTAAAGCTGCTTACAGTTGTTTATTTACAAAAGCAAGACAGCTTGCATTACGTTTACATAAAAAATAATGTCAGACAGGGACAGAAGTATGAAACATCCAAAAAACGAGCCACCACTAGTCCAGTATTCTACAAATAGCAGAGGTCAATAGTTAACATAAAATGGGAAAAAAGGTATTAGCAAGTGTCATCCTGAAGAGTAACTTCAGGCAAATGGAGACTGAAGGAAACAAATCTAAGATTACCAAATGAAGCTCATCAGTGGTTCATAGCCTTAATCTTCTGCTTTTAACTGCCCACATTGACAGTTCAGATAATCTGGATATTAGAAATGTTTCAAGAAGTTGAAATAATTTATGTTAATGAAGGTAAAAGATACAATTTTGCAAGTGTGGCCAGCAATGGTATTGCATTTATTTTAAAATCTATGTTAGATGCAATGCTAACGTTTACTGATGTCAGTATGTGTTAATGTCTTTAAAGCTTTGGTCATTTATGCAGTAGTGGTACAAAGTTATGGACTAATGTTCTTGATTTGCATGAATAAGAGGTAATCATTCTGATTCTTGGTATTATGGTACAATTAGTTTCTCCTGTAAAATTCAGTTTCCCATTGAAACCAGACATCAGATGGGTCAGCAAACATATACAGATAAGCCACCTCTCCTTTAATTGGTATCGTGTCCACAAGCAGCTAAAACCAAATGAAATTGTTGTACCTTGCAGAAAAGCAAAAAATCCAAGATAGTACCTCGGAAAGGGAAAAAACAGCGCTGTCTGACACATAAACGCTTTACAGACACTGAAAAGATTGATTTATTTTCTGCAGCAACCTATAAATTTGTTGATTTGAACAATACAAATAATTCATCACTTGTCACTCTGTTTATTGTGACAAGTTATTATTCAGCAGTTTGAACACAGAACAAAATCTACTTGCAATCTAAGTTATTTGGTGGGCAGTGCTACCAACTTTTATTCTTTTATATGATTCTTGTTGATATATAGCACAAAGAGAAAGATTCCAAATGAATGTTATGTGCAGAGTAACACTGTGAAATAAGTGTTTGGTGAGATAAGGGTGCAGGTGATTCCAAGACATCAACAAATACAGTGTATATTAAAATGAGGATGTTGTACTATAATTGCAGCCTCTGATAATGTATGCCTGATTCTGAAACACAACATATGTGCTCCATGCAGCATATATTCTGCATGGAAATAAAAATAAGTGAATGCTGCCAGTGGAATATTCAATAATTTATGGGAAATAAATGGCAGAGGCAATACATGATTGCTGAAATTTTCATTTTTCCCTAACTTTGCAGAATTCACAGAATTAAGAAGGAACATGGATCATGCAGATAACACATTACAGAAGGTCAGGGCACTGCAGGTAAGCAGCCCTGTGGTGAGGCAGGTTACAGTGAAGACATGTCCCTGGCCAAGAAATTATTGATAAGTGCAGTCTAGACAGAGACCTGGTGCAGGCTGTGTGTAGGATGTGTGCACCCCAAATATCATCATACAGTCTGTTGGGTAACCCAGTCCCAATAGAAATGAAGGTATGCCTTGGTAAACTGGATTCTGGAACATTTCAATGACACATAAGTGAAAGTGTAGAAGTGCCCCAGACATCTGCTAGTCATATACTAGGACTCTTCCTGACATTCATGTGAGTCAAGGTGGATGTGTACATCCACTTCCTAAGTACACATTGGAAGTGACAGACTGCAATGGAATGGTTCCAAGCCATAGACACTTTTTTCCATGTCTTTGGTGCAAATGATTGCATCTACATACCAATTAAAACCCCAAGTAGTATAGATTCACAAATGCATTGCAACCTGAAGGGATGGACTTCCCTCAGTTCTCAGAAAGTGTGCGTTGCAGATGGCCTCATCAATAGCCTAATTGCAGCACATCCTGGTAGTGTTTATGACACCACCATATGGTGGGAAAGTGGCATGTGGGAAATGTTCATGAATGGTGACATCCATGAGAGGGCACTTGGTAGGTATAACTGTATGGGAATAAGTTTGACCGTTGTAATACTTTGTGACAGTGCATTGTTAATAGGTTCATAGGTTCATACTAGGCTATCTGCCCTAGGGCATTTATAAGCCTAGCCAGAGTGTGTTTGGCTTTCGCCACCCATTTTAAATTAATTTTGCTATGCCCTTTTTCGAGGTTAGTATACTGTGCCTCTGTCTAACAGTGACACAGAAGTGATACCTGGGGTAAACCTATGATCTCCCATCCACTCATCAGGATTCCTCTTGAAGAGAGTCAATGAGGGACTCTGCCTAACCTGGACTGGGATTTTATTTCAGAGTGAAGGGAGCCTCTGGAATGTTTTCGTCTCCATACTAACATGCTATTGTGGTTATCCACTGGATCCCTGGCTTATGACAATATTCACACCCCTATCCTCACTTCCAAATGATACATTTACCAGTGCATATGACACAGCTTGGAAAGCCAGCGGACAAGTGTTTGGCATGCAGAAAACTGGAAAAGGCTGTGAAGATTGTCACTAAATATGTGCCATGCTGCACAATATGATAACATCTTAGCACGGTGGCTTGCTAGCCCTAAGTGTAGACGAGTTACCAACAAGATATGGGTGGTGAAGTCTATGACCAATTATGCAGACTCAGGCAACGAGGCAATATCTTGCTCAGAACTTTGAGACCAGACACACCATATATACTCTTGTACATAAAGCAACATGTGGTACATACTCCTCGCTGTCTACACCTGATAGACACATTGACTATATGCGACCTGCACTTGGGGAACATACACACATCTTTAACAATGAGTGTTCTATCAGATCATATAGGTACATGCAGCAAAAACATATGATTTTATCTGTAGTACAGCAGGGTATCAGTGAGAGCATAATTACTGTGTTAGTAGATGTACAAGAACTACTGCATGCATGCCATATGTGTGAGGGCTAAAACTGCTTGAGTCATCCCAATAATAGTGTCAGGTATGAGATATGTATACTGCAAATGTGTATGTATTTCTGTGATTGTATAGGGAGAAGTGGACATAACAGAGCAGCCTGCTAACAATATATAATGTAAATATGATGGTAATGTGTCACAACTAATACACAAGGTCACCAGGAACCTATACTACAAATGTTCCAAGACTGCAGTACTGCAGGTCTGACACCCTGCTAAAATAGCATCCAACATGTACACAGATACATATATGTGTCATGTTCATATGTGCATCCTTGAAGTGTCACATGGTACTGCACAAATCTTATAAACTAGAAAGATCATACATATCAATGACATTGAACAAATACAAATTAGGTGTGTTAGTGGCATATGCTTACAGAGAATTTATGGTCCACACAAATGTGTGGTATCTGTCAATAACAAAGCAATGATTAGAAGACTGCCCTTTATGTTGGGGAGTATATGGCAATATACATGAGAACACATGTAACAAAATGATGACCAGCTTAGACTGTGGTGTGCATATGTAGCATATGAGTGTTACATAGCTTTGAGGAAGGTTACTCAGTGGCAGTACATACATAAACATGACACAGAAGAGTAAGACAGATGTGTCTTGCAACGCATACCTGTGCATTCAATTGTGGTAAATAATAAATGTGTCTTAATAGTATTTCTTCAGCTATATTCTAACATCAGGCTTATGAGAATGAAATGTGCAATGAATGCATAGGAGAGTGGCACTGAATCAAGATATGTCAGGACAGATGACATGACACCCTAACCCTATGTAAAACATTGAAAAAAAGATGAATGATGATGATGGTTCTGTTGCAGATGCTGGTAATGTAGCTGCTGTGCTAGTTAACCATATATCTCACACATAAGAAGCTGAAATAAAGTATAAAGTAACACAGTGTGTACAACTTATTCTAAAAGTTGAATTATTGTGGCATTAGACAGGACAAGGGCCACAAACATGCACAGTTTTTTGAGGTCAGAACAGTGGTCATCATTGTGAGGTCCCCCTTTTGGGTGAACAATCAAGGAGCCTGAATCCTCACCACTGACACTGGAGAGGGATGTTCACTTGGTACAAAAATGGATACACCCAGTATTTCCAGATACAGCTCTCTGCATCAAGCATAGTTTCCCTTAAGAGCACACAGGGAATACACTCAGCCTGGGGTCTGGGTCTCTCTCTATGTCTCTCCCCAGGTCCCCAGTAAGGTACCCCACTGACACAATTGCAGAGTTAATTCCTCAGCCGAGTGTCCAAGCCAAGTCATCCACCATTCTCTCTGTGAAACCAGTGCTTCATGTCCCTGCTCCAAGCAGCTGACACACACACTCTTTAAGATTTCACACACACACACACACACACACACACACACACACACACACACACACACACACACACACACACACACACACACACACCTGGGAACGCCTGCCACAGATTTACTAGCTATGGTTCCTTCTGCCCAGACTATAAGGTAGTTACACCACCACCAGATACTCCAAAGCCAGCTACTCTAAGGTTGTTGCAAGGGTATCCAATTATATTGAGTGAATTAATATTAATACAAATGGTAATGTTGACCAAACAGCCAGGCTTCAGGAATGGTGACCAATAGATATAAGTACTCTCAAAGGTTAAAATTTGCTCTAAAGAGCAAGCCACAATGAAAAGTTTAAATATATTTCATAATAAATAATAAAATAACATGAAAATATGAAATATCTATTTAGAGTAAACAGAGTTTCAATCACAAGAAATTTTAAAAATAGCAAAGTTGGACAGGTTCACACAGATACAGAAAAACAATACTTAACTAATATCACTATATTTCCTGGCTGATCTAAAGAATTATTACTCCCTGGTTACTTACTAGAGCAAGGCAGGATGAAGTAGGTGAGAGATTCTTATATGTCAGGTGTGAAGATAGGTGAAGGCTGCCAGTCTAGCCAGATAGAATTTTGTAGATAATTCTGTAATTTGTAAATATTAATATATGCTTCAGGTTTGTTCTCTTAAATGGAAGAAAATGCTGTTAAATGTGGGACTGCAAAAATGTAACAGTGCACTCTGCTGTAGAAAGGCTGATAAGTCAAGCATTGTGTAACTGTTTGATGTCAAAACTTGGAGCCAAGATGCCTAAATGAAGGAATTCTTCCTATTGTTTTGAGGCCAGAGTTAATGGCTAGAATTTACATGTATAATTTCTTTTATTGCTCTGGCTTCCTGACCCGATGCAAGATCAAAAGGGCTATTAACCTCTGAGTTTCTGTTAGCCTGGGGAAACAGAAAATTGTTAAGAATGATGTAATGTGAAGCAGCACTGTGCTATCAATTTAAAGAGAGAAAATCAGAGAGCATTTTGCATTTGTCTTGAGAACATCCAACTCACCAGCACTGCCTATGCTCTATATGTAAGTTTATTTTAGAACTGTGTTTTCTCTTAGATATAGCTAGGAAATAGGAATATTAGATTATTTTTCCTGTACTGATGTCAGACCTCTTCTACTGTATTATTTTAAGTATTTTGCTGTGATCTCTGAACTCTTGACTAGCACTGTGTAGTAAGAAGTATTGTCTTGTGTTTTTATTATTTATTATTAAATATTTTTAAACCTTTCAACTGTGGCTGTTTTATGTAGAGATGATTTAAGCTCTAGAGTACTTTGCATGTACATAGTGATACTGTACTAAGCCCACTCCAATAAGCTTTGCTGTTCAGTCACACTTACCTTTTGGTTAATAATATTGCACAGTAATAATTGGACACCCTTTGTTAAGGACTTTTTTAGTAGCTGATATTAGTGGGTGGTGGCAGCTGGAACCACCTTTTAGACTGGGCAGAAAGGGGGCACAGCTGGAGAATCTGTGCCAGCCTTCCCCAGGAGTGTCTGTGTGTTTGTATATAACTCATATCTCAAAGTGGTTGTGTGTTTCAGCTACATGGGCAGGAACGCAAAGTACTGGTTAGACAGAGAGGGTGCTGGAGGTTTTAGCTTGCCCACTAGGCTGAGATCTGGACCCTATAGCTGTGCCAGTGGGGAGTCTTATTGGAGATCTGGAGAGAAAGGGAGAAACCAGCCCCAGACTGACTGTGATCTCTGTGAGCTCTTAAGGGAAATTATACTTTACTGTGTGTGCATTTGTTATCCTTCCCCAATGTGGATGCCTCTCACTGGTCTTAATGGTGAGGATTGATGCTCCTTGATTGCTGGGCCAGTGCACATTTTCTCACTATTTCTCAAAGTCACTTGAATTGAGACTAATCTCTTCTCTTCCAGTATCCTGTTACAATATATACATTTAAACAGTTACAATAATGTATGTACTTTTCTTTTCTGCCCAGCAGGGCACATTGTTGATACATTTCTAACACAAGCAGCTTTACAGATACATATTTCACCAATATCATTTGTACAAATCAGTTTGATATTCAAATAACATATAATTCATTACTAAATTCCAGCTAGTTGTGGTGCTGGCATATGTTACACATCCACTGCCCTACTTCTCCTGGAATAGCTGGCAATACCCACATCGTCACAATCATCACCACAGGTTGGTGGACATGTCAACACAATCTCACACACAAACACACACGCGCACACACACACACACACACACACACACACACACACACACACACACACACACACACACACACACGCACACACTGGGACATCTGACATGGTAACATTAATGTCGACAATGTCACCTATGTGTACAGATCACTCGGTATCCTTGTATGCTGCTGCCATGTGATGAAAAGTCAAACTCATGGTGTTGTATTACAGTTTTGCTGATGGTGGCTTTTGTGGGACGTTCACACAAGAAATGTCAATACAGGCACCTGTTGTGCTCTTTGTAACATCAGTCTCTATATGAGCATGCTAACCAACAACTGCTATACATGTGCATTGAAGTGCAGGCACCATGGCTGATCAAGTTCCATAGATAGTGTATGCATGATGAGTTAGCACTCTACCTACTGGTGAACCAAAGATAATAGAGGCCAGGGCACATGTGACCCTTGAAGTACTGCAACACTACCATAGCAGAGCTGAGACAAGTTACTTCACAGAGCATAAAGTAAATGTTACAATCTCCCTGTAGGGAAAAGTACAAATGCCTAATTGTATCAGCTGATTACCACATCTTTGCACCTGTGGAAACTAGTCTCAATGCCATCACCCAAGATCTAATTAATTCTACAATACTGTGGCCAGAAACTCCTTTCTCTCTGTTGCCCCTTCCAGTGGCATCCTTTTGTTGTCTGTACTCTCATCCATGGGATGTTGCACATAGTATCTTATCAGTACAATGATGATGACAGACACTTGGTGCCCCACCATGACTCCCAATAACATTTACCCTGCATGCAATATCAGTCCATGTGTGACGGTTCCTCCATATTGTGTCAATGTGTCTTCTTATTAGGTTATAGCCATGTTCTTGAAGGGTATTGAGGATAACCTCATTCTCATCTGCTGCAAGGTTACCTTCATGCTGATATGGCCCACTCATCTGCAAAACAAGACATGTATGTGCAATGCCCATCGCTACTGATGGTGCTACACATAAAACTGCTCACTTGAATGGGACAGAAACATCAGTATTCATATAATGTGCAAGCTTAGACACTTGAATGTTGTCATATCTTTTTGAGTTTGTACAAGGTAGTAACAAAGCATTTCATTTTCACATTGTATTTATAAAGTCAATACAAATGGAAGCAGGAATATCACTCACTAGTATATAAATATGTACCCACTGCTATACTTTTTAATCTCATTACCAAGAACAAAAGTGCTAAACTTTATATCTGTGCACTTGTATTTTATTTGATTCAGTAACCATTATAGTCAGATACTCCAGTTTTGACATGCTAACTTTCATAAAAGTTTTCGAATTTAATAGTTTGTGTTGATTCCGCTTTTTCCATTGGACATATTAGCAATGTGTATACATGATAAATTACAGAGTGTGCTTGTTTCCAATTATAATCTTAAAATGTTCTTTGCATACATTGTTTACATGCACTTTCTGAAGAAATATGCAAATTGTGCATTTGCAATTTTAAAAGTACCCACCTTTCCTTTCTCAGAGTTACACAATGCCATATAACCCTGCCTAAAAGTATGAAATAAGCTTAGAAATATTTATTTGTATAGAAATAATTTTCAAATGTGTGGGATTTCCTGGTCATATAAATTTACTTATCACTATGGATGGACAATTTCCCACAGTTTCTTCAGCCTGCTTGTTCGACATGGGCATCCTGAGGCAGTATAGCAACTGGCTCATATTCAACGGCAACCCTATACTCCTATTCCACATAAACGCAATGTGTGAGAGATGCAACTATGTTAAGAACCTTGAATCCATGCTCACTCACATACCAGTCAGTATATATGACATTGAGCGGGTTGCCAGCATGCACACCTCACGTCCTACTCCACCCAAACCCATATCACACATACCTACATATGCGGAGGTCCTCACCAGAAACATACCTAAACACCAGAGACCTCCCAAACCCAAACACAAGCATGCTACACATAATACTTCCTCTGCAGAACATATTACACATAATAGCTCATGCACAAGTGTCTCACTGGTCAAACCCTTTAGGCAAACCACAAAATCAAACATATTAGTCATAGGTAATGCCACTGTGAGACACACTGATGTCCCTATCATCAGGCTGGATAAGGAAAAGGTCATGGTCAGCTGTCTCTCAGGTGCCAGGATATGCCGTATCATACATGCACTCAAGTCTCTGAACAACAGGTACCTTTATGACTCCGTAATAGTCCATGTTGGTGTGAATGACTTGAGATGTACTTCTCTGGAATATATAAAGAGAGACATGACTGAGCTTTCGGACTGTGTGCCTCAGGCAGGTATGTCCCTAGCCTTAAGCAACATTTTACCTTCACCTAGGATGATGCCTCAATACAAACAGAAAATGATTGATTTCTATAATTGGCTTAGCTTCTGGTGTCATTCTAAGGGGATCCACTATCTGTCAGCCCAGGATGACATGACTTAGACCACAATGCTTTGCCAGAGATGGTCTTCATCTGTCACTTCTGGGATTTTAGTTGCTGGCTAAGGCTCTTGCCACCCCCATAGTGCCTTTTTTAGGTGGTGTCTCAAGGACAAAATTCCCAATGTAAAAATTCCATCTAAAAACAACCTTAAGGTTATGCTGCTAAATGTTAGGAGTCTCAACAAGAAACTACACTCACTGGAAGCTGTCCTCACCTTGGAAGACACAGACATTTTTGAAGTCACGAAGACCTGGTTCAAGGCTGTTGAGAGCACCCCAGCCATACTGGATTTCACCTCCTTCCACACATTTAGACCTCAAACTGAAGGTGTGAAAACTAAAGGAGGCGGTGTACCAATATTCATTAAAGATAAATACACCTCCAGATTGGTTAAACAGTATGACTCCCTGGAGTCACTTCAGTTGCAATTATCTGTTGGTAGGACACCTATTCAAGTCATTGCCAGCTACAGGACCCCCTCCATGAATCAGGACACCCACTCTGCCTGTTTGGATCTACTTGAGTCTATCAGAATACATCCAAACATCATGGTTTGGGGCAACTTTAACTACCCATCCACTGACTGAGTAAATTACTCATGCTCAAACTCACTTGCCCAAAGGTTCCTAAACTTCATTAACTCCAGTGCCCAGGACCAGCTGGTTGACACCCCCACAAGGGGTAACAATATCCTTGATGTGGTACTTACCAATATGGGGGACCACTGTAGCACTCCCATTATGAGATCCTCCTTGGTGAGATCAGACCACAAATCAGTCTCATTTGAAGTAACTATTATACCTAGCCCCCACTAGCAGCAACTAAACAAAAATTATTCTCCAAAGCAGATTATAACCTCTTACGGGATGATATAAATAGCTTCACTGTAGCTTCTCCCTCAGATGGAACTGGCAACTATTCCAAGCTCTACACCATTGCTTTATACAGACACCTGTATACCTGCATTGACTAGGCCATGCCTTATAGGGCCAAAACAAGCTCCTCAAGGAAGAGCAAACCTGCCTGATGAACAATTGCCATTAACAGGCTTTACAATAAGAGGAAGAAATTACTGTCTAAGACTAAGAGGGAGCGAGCCCTCCTAAACTGGAAACACTCACTCCTCAGCTTAAACAAGCAAATAAGACTTCTTGTGAAGTCCTCTAAAGCAAAGTATAAGTCCAAATTAGCTTCCTCAACAAAGGACAACCACAAAGCATTCTATAGTTACAACTGTAACCTTAAAGGAAAGGCACAACTGGCAGTTAATGATACCACATATACTAAGCATGTGGACATAGCTAACCCGTTGGCTGATAGGTTCTATGAAAACTTCACTCCCCTGTCTTCCCACACTTACCCGATGACATCCCTCCCATCTGATCCCTACCTTGTATCTCAAAAGAGCAGGTCTTAAATGCCCTCTCTAAGGCCAATAATGCAGCATCTGTGGGACCTCATAACATCCTAGGCTGCATCCTACATGGGCTCCAACATGAATTAGCAACACCACTGGGTACTCTTTTCAATCATGGTCTAAGCACCAGCTTCATACCACCTGAACGGAAAACAGCCACCATCATTCCCTTGCACAAAGGTGGTACTTCCACTGACCTCTGATATTATAGACCTACTTGCCTGACTAGCCTTATCTGCAAGGCCATGGAGTGAATAATCATTGACCTTATCGACAAAGATATAGGTAATCTCCAAACACTTGATCCTACTCACTTTGGATTTGTCAAAGACAAATCATGCCTGCCAAACTTG